>NW_009733288.1:0-1776 GCF_000703405.1 Apaloderma vittatum | reverse complement strand
CTCTTCCCCTCTACTCAGTAGCAACACTAATGTCTGAGACTGGAATTAAAATGGAGAGCTTGTATTTATAAAGTCAGTTAAAAGCAGATATAAATCCTGAGCAATGAAGTATGCCACAGTGCTATTCTAAGAATGGTTTAGTTCCCACTGGGACTCTGTCAAACACTTAACGTACGTCAAAAAGTTATTTTATCTGAACTTGGGGTGGGGGGATTGCATTGGCTCAGTATGAGAAGAGCTGGCTGCTGCTTCATGTCCCGCAGGAAGGTTCTTACCTCTTCTCTTCCACAGAAGAAGCACTTAGTGACGCTGCTGACCACACTACGAACTCACTCAGTGCCTGCTGCACTGACGAAAGTATATAAAATATCTACAAAAACAGCCTTGTAATGGAACATGTCAGGCAGCCAGTCTTTTAGCCTGAGCTGGCAGCAATCCCCCTTGGTAACATTATCAGAACCATGAAACTTGATTGTGGAACGCTATCTCACATCCCTGCTTTGGTGATGAAAGGAACGAATTCACAAACCGGTGGGATTTGTGCCAGTAAAATCAAAGCTGAAACTAGCAGTAGCATTTTTGCTTTGACACCCTTTATATATTCAGAAGCGGCCAAAGATTGATGGCTGGTTCAATTTCCCCAGTATTCTCCCCATAGCATTGGAATTTCATCCAGCTGGAGAAAACCTCCACTCTTCTGAGAGCAGGAGATATTCTTCTGGGGACACTGCAGGTACTCAGCTCTCACTAAAACGGATTGTTATCTAAACACTCAGACAACAACTGGAAAACCCCTCCCTGTATTTAAACATTTCATAACTTTACCATCCACCTATGTCACCCATGAGGTTGTCAGCACAGTTCCTGCCCTATCTTCATGCTGAATTCTAGGGAAATCCACGGAGCTGGGCTTCTCACCCCTCCAGCAAGCGAGTCCTGCGACAGGGCCCGTCAGTGGTGCAGACAAACTAATGCTGACAGCCAGGGTCAGGGCAGAATTGCAGAGGGCAGCATTCTCTTTATCTGCTCTGGAGGTGACCGCCCAGTTCAGTCCCCAGCCTGAACTCACACCTGGCACAGTTTTTTTTAGCAGCTGTCCTGGGGAGCAGGTGCTAAACGGGCTGACTTCTGCTTCCCTCTGCTAGTGGGGTGGGTTAAACTTCAATCTCTTGCCTCTCTGTAGTAGGGACTATGGAATAAACTACCTCACGGACAAGATGAGACAAAACAGTTGGAACAGGCAAGGCTGTGTGGGGCCTATACCTTGGTACTTGGGTTTCGCTTCATTTGTCCAGAAAGTATTCAGGATTCTCCAAAACAGTTTGAGCAACCTAAAGGATGAGTGATGTTTAAGGAACCCCCACCCCCATTTGAGTCTGAAGTAGGACACCCTAAGCTGAGCCATGCCATACCCCAGCGAAGGAAATTTTTTTTGCTGATAAACTTGCATCATGCATAAAGTTGGTAGTGGAAAATGGAAACTGTAACGATCAGTAAGAAAAATAAGAGACTCAAGGGGAAACAATGCTAGTGTCATCCTTGTTAGCAAAGTTGGATATTTTACATCCAAAAGCAAAAAACATTCAAAGAAGTTTTATTCAGAGAGGATCTACTTACTAATGAGGCCTCCTTGAAACAAGTCATCCCCATAACTTTTTTTTTTAAAAACACTCTTCCTAGGAAACATTTTAAACACGTTTTAAGTGTCTACATTTTTTGAATTTCTATTCCAACAGAGCTTTCAAACATTCTTCCCCCAGGCAAAGAACAAAACAA
>NW_009733287.1:12611-28389 GCF_000703405.1 Apaloderma vittatum | reverse complement strand
GTTCTATGATTCTATGATTCTATGAAATTACTAGAAGAAATAATCGGGTCTTATGTACAACTTTATTCATGTAATTTTATGATATACAGGTCTTCTATCTTAAGATCTATGAATCTCAGGTGACATATTTAGGGAAGGTTAATCAAGATAACAAAAGAATTTTAGAAGACAGCAAAGGTACAAGACCTCCTAGCTTTTCAGAGCTTTATATTAGGTCATCTTCACCCCTTCAAGAATCCCCAGAAACATGGCCATTTATAAAATATTCAAATTATTTCATAGGGTTATGACATTATTGCTTATCACATATGAACAGAATGTAATGTTCATCTTAATGAAACTGTAAAAACATGCATCCTCTTCTTTAAAAGACGTTAAAAGAAAAAACATATTTCTAGGAAACTAGAAGAATTAAATCTGCTTCCATGTTTATATAATACTGCATAGGTATTAGCAAATTGACTTGAATTTTATTTTTATTTTTTACTCAAAAAACTATTATTGAAAAAAGTTTGAAATTTTACATATTCCTACAAACTGGAAATGAATACAGCAAGTGTACATTAGACTACAGAATTAAATATTTACATATTTAAAAGACCTTCTAAAAATACCATAGTATATGAATCAGTCCAAAGACCTACTCAGAGATAACAGTCAATTACATGGAAATGCGGCCATGAAAGAATTACGGTTTTTAACTTCAGTAATTTAAATGTTAAATATTTCAAAAAAAAAGGAATCCAAAAGAGGTTGATTTTAGGGTAGTGATGGCATAATTTTAAACAAGAATTTTGTTCCATTGGTTCTTTCCTTGATCCGCTATGCAAAGCCCTGGCAGCTTTAATTTTTAATTTTACGTGCAACCCACAGCACAGTACGGGCTTCTTCCTTGATCAGAAAGAACTGAACAGAAAATAACTAGAAGTGTTATGACCTGCAAAAGGAGAATATCCAAACCTTGCAGGTGAAAACAAACTATTTTTCTTTTTATATGCTGTGTTGAGAGAAAACACTTCTCTTTCATTTGAGATTCTCTCTGAGAATCTCTCTGAGGCAGCAAGATGATTTTCACCTAGCATTAAGGTAAAAATGATCATAAAAAGAGGTTTCTAAGTCAGGTGGCAAAGGAGGTGGGAACAGAAGGGCAGCAATAAGTAATAAATTATTACTTGAAATCAACATCATCCATCATGCTTTATATATGAGAATATCTCTATTGCAGTAATTTAGAAAAGTATATGGTAAAAAATATTTGAGTAAGTTTTGTAAAAAAGTTAGGTCCTGCGAAAAACTGTTTAACACTAATAATTTAAGACATCAGCCATAGTTCAGTGTGTACTCGATAACATCACTGGCTATGAAAGGTTACGTACATACCTGAGAGCCAGAAACCCCAGAAGACTGCATATAATACTGTTGGTTTTGTAGTTTCGCATACATGGAATACATTGGGTCTTCATTCATCAATTTGTTATACAAGGAAAGAGCCTCCATTGCTTTTACATTGAGCTCTGAAAGTTCCGAATGTTTCCTAAAAAAAATGTATTTTACAGTTTATTCTACAATTTACAGAACACACAATACAGGAAACTTTCACGAGGTGTGATAAGCAACATATCGTTAATGCCTAAGAAGTGGTGCCTAAGAAGTGCCAGAATGTCAAATGGTTCAACACTACACAATATTACATGACTAAGGAAAAAGCCCTTGGGACCCCCTCCCAGATGAGGGGCTACTAAGAAATACATCTATTTTCTTTTTTCTGGTATGTCTAAGAATTAATCTGAATTTGAGTCAAAACACATGACTATTTTTACCTGTCTATATCTTCCAACTTTTCATCTATGAGAGGTCCCATCTGGTGGCACATTGCTAGAATAGAAAGACATGAAAATACATCAGAATAAAAGAGATTTCCATACTATGAAGTCAGAAAGCAGCTTTAAAAAAATATCAGATAGAAATTTGTAGCTGCTAGTCAAACTGTTTATTTATCTCCTTTTTTTTTTTTTTATATCATTACTAAAATCTGTATACCAAAGAAGTTATAGTAACAGAGGTAATGTCACAAACAATTTTAGAATAAGATCCAGTCGAAGTTTTCAGTAGTGGTACAGTTCAAAAACTACATTTTAAAAAGAAAATAAAAATACAGCAAAACAAATACATTTAACATCCAGATAGCGTAAAGCTGAAACTATTTTGCATAAAAAAGTTCAGGTGAATCTCAAAGATGATCTCTACTACAAGGTAGAAAAAGTGCCACAGTAACCAAGATCATGTGCTCAGCTAACATTATTACAAGGCTATCTGTGAAACCAATGAAAGGGAAGACAGGTTGCAATGACTCAAAGATGTCAAGATGCTAATAAGAACATTGCTATCTCATTAGAATCCTAATTGGGGGTAAACTTTCTCAAACCATTAAAATGTGCACAAAACAACACAAAAAGTTACCAGAAGTAGAATGGAAAAGCATTAAAATAAATTTTAAAAGCATCCCCCGTCAACTTCAGTGCAAGAACACGAGTTTTATGTAACTGCCAAGCAAACCACAGTTCACTAACAGAAAGTCAGAGTTTGTCAAATGTGAAATAAACAGACTAGGAAGCTGAAAGGAGATACTAGAGTCTAATACTACTCCAGAATGCAAAATTTGTCCACTTATCCAAGTAATGAATTATTTACTAATCAAGAGACGTGTTTAATCCTAAGAACAACTCAACATTCAAACTGTCAGAAAAAAAAGTTTCTAGCATCAAAGACGACCTAAATGCATTATAAGCAGCTCTGGAACACTCTCTTCACTCTCAGTTTTCCCAAATTAAACACACAGAAGGTCCTGAAAGTCTCTGGGCCACGGTGGGTGAAAGGGTATCACTGATGTGTTCCCTGAAGGCAACTCCACGTGAAAGAGGAGTTGTATGAAAGGCACCCATCTGCTTCTTTGAACCTGGGATCAGTAATACCTCAGTGGAAATGCTGGGACAAGATGTAAAACCTGGTGTAAATTCCTCCTGTTTTTATGTATAACACAAAGTGTGGTAAAAGGCATGGCAAAGATTGCTTAGATGCCAGTACGGTAACACGAGGACTGCCACCAACCACAAACCCTGGGCTCCTGGAGGTGCAGGGATGAGCTCTCCAATTTAAAGACTTAGTGACTGGACATCTGGATGGCAGATGAAGCAAATGTTGACCAGCACCTGCCACCACTGGGAGGAACCCAAAATCCAACACATAGCTATAATAAAATTCCAGAACCTATGCCAAAAATAGTAGCTACTCAAGGTCTATTTGAGTGTAGAGCAAGAAGAGTCTTGAATATGGCATTGTAGAACTACACGCAGCCATACATTTGGCACGTGCTCTTGTAGGTGGCTGGGGGGGCAATCATCTGATTACACTACAGCTTTCAGGTTCTAGGAGGAGTCCCACGGTTTACTACTAAATTCAGCATCAATGATCTCACAATGTGTTTTGAAAGGAGAACCTAATGCAAGCCATACCTGGAGGTTGGCTGACAAGCATACCTTTAACTTCTTTGCCTCTGTCCTCAACCAAGTACAGGCAATCTGCTTCTTAGACAACAGCCTCTGCAGCTGTATTTGGTACTTGAAAGAATAAAACCATTCATGTTTCTTGTTAATCCCCTTTAGCTTTAGTGCAACTAGAATACGTGCAGACATGTCAGTGACGTGCAGTTCCTAAACCGGGATTCATTTACAGGTATGATGAACCAAATAGGTGTGGAAAGATAGCAGATATGCAAAAGCTTACAAGCCTGTGAACTTTTACCTAATTAACTTTCAGATAGATCTGGAATCTGCTGTTTTCTTTAAAAAGTCTGGTCAATTTAAGCCAGTGTTCTGTTTCATAACCAGTAAGTTTCTTCACTTCCTTCTCCAAAGTTCCCTTCCAAAAAATTGTGGTGCATCTATCAACACAGGCAGAATGATATATAATGCCTCTCTGAAGAGGCAGTCTGAACAATTTGAGTCTAAAGGACTCAATTTGAGTCTAAGGGACTAGTCTAATTTGTAGCACTCTAAAAGGTATTTGTTAATTTTAAAGTCTTACAGAAAAACACATGCCAGTGAAGAGCATGTGGACACCCACAGGTCTATTCTCAGTCTCAGCAGTATTTCTGCTTCCTTTCATGGAATCTTCCTTAAGCTCCTTTTGCAACTCATGCTGTGCTACTCTATGAAGGGAAAAAAAATATTAATAAGACTGAACTAAGTATTCCTGGTTCTTGGAAAGGAAAAGAATATGGAATATAGTTTTCCTGAAAGATGAGTTTTAAGTTAAAATTTTGCACTTTGGTCTCTTAGATGTGGGAAACATGAAGTGAGAAGAAATCAGGGACTTTTCTCTGGCATGCTTGTGGTGTGCCCATGAAGCTGATACACTTCAAAATAGTTTTCTTACCCTCAAGATGAAGCAGTTCTGGGAGGTCGGGCTGGTCATCAGATGGATCTGCACTTTGTAACATCTGCAACAGTTGGTCCATTTTATCCTAGAACACAAATCGTATAATCAAGGCCTATGTCAGGGCTAGAATTAATACTTTCAGGATAGTTAAATAAAGTAGCTATTTAGAACAGCCATTTGGATCTTTTGGGACTTGGCAACCACCTAGACTAAATTTAAGAAAACACAAATCATACAAGCTGCTTTACAGGAATGAAGATATTTGAAAAAGGAAACGCCAAGTGATAAATATCAGTAGTAAGTGGATTGTGCAGAGCACCCCTTTATTCCTAAAAGTCCTTCTAAACAGTATTTTCTGAGCTGTTCCTATTTTTCCAGTCTAGTTATTACCTGTGCAATACCACCACCTAGTGGGATTATTGGAAATATTTTGACAGAGTACATTGAGCGAGCACTTTAAAATAAATGGATACTTTAAAAAAAAAAAATTTGCTGAAAAAATTGTGCTGCATTTTGTAAGTGTATAAGGCCTATCAGTACATAAGCAATGACATTACTAATAGACATGAAAGGGTTTCTTTAAGATGATGTTTGGAGAGGTTGCATGGTTGACTTTGCAATAAGTCGCCATTGATTAACCAGTTTAAGTGCAACGCATTCACAAAAATACCAAAGAGTAGAAAATTAACAGGCATAAACTCTTTGAAAAGTATGTTCACTTTAAGGAGTGAACTATATTTCTTAACCAAACATTACAGATAGGCCATTAAAAATCAATTTTTAGCTGAGTGTTATCAAATAAACAGCCTTTAACAGACCAGAGTTATATAGGTTGTATCAAAGTAGAAACTAAACCCATGGTTTTCCTCCTTCACTCCGGTAAAGGCAGGAAGAAGCCAAATTAACTAGTTCCTTAAAAATTATACTATAGTAACTCCAAAAACAAAACAAGACACTAAAACATGAACTAATGTGGAATCATAGAAAACAAAAGCTGGAAGGCACCTCAAGCAAGCCTGAGATAAGCTATTTCAGCAGATTACCAACTACTATCTCTTGGGAGGAAGAGTTTTTGAGGCAGGAGTTACATAGGAAGGTAGGAAGGCAGTAACAGATTCTTCCTTTCAAAAAACAATGACAGAATCCCAGTTGAGAAAGATATGGAAGGTCATGTGAAAGAAACGGAAAAATTCTGAAGTGAACAATTCTAAGCCTCTTGGGAGGTAGAGGGGAGGAGTGGAGGGAGGAAGGCCAGGGAAAAAAGTTCCTGGGCTGAGAGTTCCTGGGAACCTCACAGAATCACTACACTGAGATTGTGTGAATCTTACTAAATATCACTTACAAAGAAACAAAAAGCTCACAGTTTTCAGAAAAGGAAAGAGATCTTTCAGACTGAGGGAAGACAATGGTGGTTATACTGGAAATAAATCTAAGACAGCATTCAGGATGGGTATCTCTGAGGTATGCTGAAGCACTTAAAGCAAAACTTGAAAGAAAATGCATCTCACTCTACACCAGGCTTCTAGCCTGCAACCCTGCAGTACAGCCCTACATGGAATGCAGTTTCCAAATTGAGTTTCAGAAATTCCTAAGAATTTCAAGACACACGAACAAATTAGAATACTGCATTTCTATTTTTTTTTAGTTAAATCAACTTTCCCTTCCCATTTTCTTTTGATTACATTCTCCTGGTATTTCAAATTGGTTTTGAAGTACAGGATGAAAGGATTAAACACCACATATCTAAATGTACCAGCAGTTGACAATTGGTACTTTTATTGTGCTTACTTCATCAATATAAACTGGTTCAGGCTCAGGTTCTATTGTCTCTACTTGAACTTCATCACTGAACTGCACTGTTTTCTTCTCAGCTTTCACTGTAAGATAAACAGGCAGAGTTTATTTTATTTTATAAAAACAAACAAAACAATGAGATAGATGTTATACAGCTAGCATGTTGTCTAATCTTTACATTTGAAACATCTGCTGTGAAAATTAGTACTCTGATGACATTCAAAGGCCAAAAAAATCTCCAAAGACTTAAATTTTTTTAAACGGTTCTGTAAATTGCTTTTGTATCAGTTCACACAAGGTCAAAAGAAACGTGTTTTAGTAAATAAATGTCTTTATTGTAGTCTCCCTGCATTTAACTTACTAATTAATAAGTTAGGACAAAACAGACTAAGATGGAGCGATTGGAAGCAACAGAGCTATGAGTCTGGTTTGAGAAAACTGGTAAAACCATTGAAGACAAACTGGAGCTTTCTTTTCTCCAGAGCAAAGTACACAATCTAAAGTTCACAAATTTTGCTATTCCTTCTCCATCGGCTAGTACCTGCAAAAGCATCTCACTCCTTCATAGCAGAGGCCACAACAAAAAACCTGCCACATAATACTCTTACTAGTTAGTCTTAAACAGATGACTCCTTCAGCACATAATTCTGCCGACAGCTTTCATTCACTCATTGAGATCACAAGAGATTAATTTTGCAAACCCATCAGATTTACAGAAATCAGTTCTAGACTCTTAAAACCTTGCCTAATATTTAATATTTAGAATAGGTTAGACTGAAATAGATAAAAGAAGAAAATGCGTGCAGGAAAAAAAACACCTCCTTCCATGATGCCCACATATATACCGACAGTATGTAGGTTTCTTGAATTGTTTGAATGGTGGTACAATCTGTCTTTGACTCCTATCTGCCCAGGAGCCTTCAGTTTTCCCTCAGTTAGATATGTACCACTGCAACAAGACAAAAATGCAATTTGGAAAAAAACCTGCTGTTGCCTACATTTATCTAGGTGTCAATGGAGTTGTTAAATGAGTCTCAAAGATGCTATGGACAAAGCCAGTGGCAGACAGCGTCATATTTTTCAGCAGATGTCACCTTGCATAGCCTTGGTCTGGCACAACGATATGAATGCTTGCGAGAGCACAACAAGGGCTCCTTGGTTTTACTTTGAGTATCACATTAGAATTCTGTCATAAGGGAAAGGAAATAGGGAAAGTAAATCGCTACAGCAATAGCCCTTGACACCTGGAAAGTCTTAGCATATACACATAAATGTAACATTACTTACGCATTTCTGGCTCAGCAGAAAGATCAGCTGTTACAAAATTAGATGGAAACAATCCTATACCTTGATGAGTTTCACCTTTCCACCAGTTTGGATCACTACAGATTGAAAAAAACCAGTTCTAAGTACATATGCAGAAACCTTTATATAAGAATCTTTACGCAATTACATTCGTACATAAAAAAAATCTAGGATGTAACTAAACAAAGTATTTTTATATGTAAATATATTTTATTGAAATTGCTTTCTAATGTATGCTTCTACATAGAACATATTATTATTCCCCACTGATTTTTATAGTCCAATATAATTCTAGTAGCCATTCTATATAAATTACCTGTCATCAAGGATAGTTATAAGCTCCCCAGCTTTAAAAGTTAATTCGTTGTCTTCAGCAGCCTCAAAATCATAGATTGCACGAACCTTTCGGCCCTCATGTTTGTGGTTTGTTAAAAGGCTTGAGGTGCTCGGGTACAAACTGGAAAGTGTTGTTTGCTGTTGCCTTTGTTCTTTTAGTGACAGTTCAATAGCTACAAAAGAAAAGTTATTCACATGAAAACTCCCTATAAAATTGGGTTGAATATGAGAATTTAACTCTGTGAAAATTTTTAGTATAATTCCACACTGTTGCATCATAATCAACTTCTCCCTTTCACTTAGAACTATGATAAAAAAAACCATAAATATGTTTTACAACTAGATAGTACAATTTTGCTAATAGATTATCAAGGCTTTCAACATGGACATGATGAATAAACAGCACTTAAACACAAACAGGGTAACTCAGTGAAGTCATCCATTTTTTTATTATTATATTACCGCTATTACCTTGAAAAGATTTAAACTATTTACCCTCTTACTAGCGTACATGTGATGCTGAACTTATCTAGACCTCTTGAAACATTAAAAAAGATACAGTTGTTCAGGTACACACTGTTTCTCTGTTAGATCAAGAGAGTCTTTAACCTGGATTCACAGAACCAGAGAATTGTACAGATTGGTTGAGGCTGGAAAACACCTCTAGAGGTCATCTTGTCTAATCCCTGGCTCAAGCGAGGTGACCTAGAGCCGGCTGCCCAGGACTATGTACAGATGACTTCTGGATATCCCCAAGGATGGTGACTCCACACCCTGCATGGGTAACTTGTGCCAGTGTTTAGTCACCCTCACAGTGAAAAAGTGCCTCCTTAATTCATAATGAAGAAAAACATTTTTGCTTAGACAAGCAATATTTTGTACATTCTTTTTCTCTTCCTATCATTGCTTGAATAATTTTACATTTCTTGGTCATTTTTAGCCAAACTTGACTAAACAGAAAAGTTTCATTCATATTAAACTCGTTCAAGTTTAGGGAGGAAAAAAAAAAGTGATTGTGTTTAAGAAGGGACAGAGAGGGACACAAAATAAGAGAATAAACATTAGAGAATTCATGCAGAATATGAACTTTTGAGACATAGATCCCTTTAAAAGTAGGCTTAGGTAGGTCTGTTGTTGAAGAAACCATTAGTAATATATACAGCTGGGCTGATGGCAATCTAATTAAATCAAAGCTAAACATAAAAAAATTCTATCAAAACTGCAAAGATCCACCAACTACTAGAACAAAAACTTCACTCATACAGCGAACAGGCACTATTACAACCTTAAGCCTAAAGCCATACCACATACACAGGCTAACATCTGATGCCTTGACATTGCTGAAGCAAAAAACAGTATCTAGACCATAAACATCAAACCACTCTAAGAATAACTCTTCACACATGTCTGGTACAAGATCATTAAATGACCTTTAAATATAGTTTAGTACAACAGTAAATCAAAAGACACGATCCTAGTTTTATTTACTGAGACTGCAGTGAGACATTTAAGAGTCAATTAAGCTTTGAGCCATCAAAGCCTTAAAGTATAATATAGGAGCAATACTCAAAGGAATAAAAGTTTAAAGTAATACACTCTAAATAATTTGCATGCAACTAATACTATAATCCATATTATCTCCTTCCATCAAAAGTTTAAATTGCAAATGCATGTGGTTCATCTGTCCCAGGAAGAACAGAACTTGTGTCAAACATTTCCATAGCAGAGCACGTCCTTGACATGAGATTTTACAGATTTTTTTTTTTACTGTGTTGTTTCAGTTTGGCAAGAGGAGAAGAAAAAAATAATAAAAATCAGGAATTTTTCATGTATTTTACCCACATAAGAGTTTTAATTTCTAGCCCTCCAGGAAATGTGAAAAAAGAAAGGAACAGAGATCATAACCACAATCCATATACTATTCATATAGAGGAAGGAAAAAAGTATTTGTTCCTGCTTCATTTGATATTTACTAATGTATCCATCAGGTCAGCAAGTAAATGCACGCACCTTTAGCTAAATCCTCCTCTTCCTTCTTGTTGGCTGCTGCACCAGGATCTTTGGCAACTAGAGCTGGACTTGCTTTTGCCTGTTCAGCAGCCTAGCCAAAAGTAAAAGATGTAAAAATGAATTCAACAAAATATTGACAATGCATTAAGTTCACCAATTTTATTCGTATTCATCTGCAACATAAAAATCTTCAGTAAATCTGAGCATTTCACCCCCCAAAGAAATGTTTTAAGGTAAGAAAGATTTCATTTTGCTTGTCAAACACATTACAGAACTCAAGACCACAAAGAATTCATGATACCCTTCAAAAACAACCACAGAAGTTAATATACCTGCGAACCAATAGCTGGGAAAGTAACTCCTTGCTCCTTCAGATTTTTTATCATAGCAGATATTAAACTAAGCTGTGGGTCATTCTTGAATTCATCAGTCCACTCTACCATGAGGGCTTTCAGCTTTTCACAAACTTTTGGATGACCCTGCAAGAATAGTAGAATCCAGTTAAATAATGTAGGCATCTGTTCTTAATCCCTTAATTCCAGGATATTTCATGTTACTATCAATATATAAACTACATAGGCACTTTATTTTGAAGTCAAGTGTATTACTAAGGGGTACTTTTATTAGAAAAGGAGAATGGTGTACCAGTGTTGTGTTTATATTGGTAAAATATGCATTAGGCCCAAAAGAAACTAAATCAAGGTTATATAAAAGCCCTGCATTATTTCCATTTCACCACATCTGTATTTAGTGTTTCCTTGCTGTTATTTAACGTGAACCCTCACCTCTCCCAAACAGAATACGTAAGTAACTGTAGTGTCAAGTGGCATTCAGGAAGTTCTTTCTCACAGGTACAGTCTTCCCAGTAATCCCGTATCCTTCCCCGCATCACCAAATTTTCAGTCTTCTGAAAGTAGATTCCATTTCACTTTCAGATTATCCCAATTCTCTGTCTGGTTTCATTTTTCTATGAATTGTATGAATCAATGCAATATATTACCTTATTCAAAACGTTGCTTACTTCACTAGCAAAATCTCTTGAACAGACTTCTAAATGAAAGATTTTACCACAGTTTGATACACATGCTCCTAGAAGCTAAAGAAAGAAAGATTAAAACTCAGAGAAGATTTTGTTTGCAGTATAACTTTTCAGGAGGGAAAAGCACTACATTAAAAAGAACTTACTGTTAATGCCTGCATAGCAACATGTGGATCTTTATGGTTCACTCTCTTCATAATAGAACGGAGACAGTCCTTAGGCCTAAGAGACACAAGTCAGATTTAAAAAACGTTATCATGCCATAGAATATACTCCTTCCATGACACAACAGACAGTAAGCTCTTCCCAACATTGTTGACAAACTATTTAGTAGCTTAGAACCGCAACAGGGTAGGTTTAGACAATACATTAAGAAAAAAATTTTCACAGAAAGAGTAGTCAGACGTTGGAACAGGCTGCTCAGGGAGGTGGTTGAGCCACCATCCCCGGAAGTGTTTAAAGGTCATTTAGATGTGGTGTTGGGGGATATGGTTTAGGGGTGAGCTTTGTAGAGTAGGGTTAATGGTTGGACTCGATGCTCCCAAGGGTCTTTTTCAACCAGAATGATTCTATGATTCCATAAGTGCGACATTAAAAATATTAAAAACCACACTACCATTAACAGTTGTAGCCATTTCTATCCGTAGGATTGCTAGCTTTCTTAGTTATCAAAATCTCCCAGTAAGTTAGCAGTGATACAGCATTACTGCACTACTTTTGTAGTGATACAGCATTACTGCGAACATTCCAGAAATGCCTAAAGTCCCTTACGATCAGGGAGCTGTAATTCTCTGGGGTCCATGCATCTACTCCTCTGTATTTCAGAGCAGTAAAAACATTTGCTTACATACTGATTTCCAACACCCTGTTTAAATTATCAACACTAAGTTCCTCAGTGTCTTTTAAACTACAGAATAAAATTTTTTAAGAAGATACGCAAAGAACCAAAAAGTGCTAAAAA
Organism: Apaloderma vittatum; assembly: GCF_000703405.1. Taxonomy (NCBI): domain Eukaryota; kingdom Metazoa; phylum Chordata; class Aves; order Trogoniformes; family Trogonidae; genus Apaloderma; species Apaloderma vittatum. The sequence goes on along the minus strand of NW_009733287.1, from coordinate 16,507 downwards.
AACTAAATTGTTAGACATTCTACATCAACGTTTCAAAATAATTTAATAAAGAATTCCAGCCTTACCTATGTTGTGGTAGGTAGAAATAATGTGAAAAGGAAATTTAAGAAAGAATTTGAATGAAAGTTTCAGACAGTTTAGCGTGTTAAAACCTGTATAACTTTCTGTTATTTTGTTCCATTTCTAAAGGTGATGAATGGCTGAGCGAGGCTGAGGTAGCAATTATCATGGGTGTACACGCATTATCTACTGAATAGCCCTGAAAAGATAACCCTGAAAGAGGATAAGTAGGAAAAGAGGAAAAGAGAAGGTAAATTTAAACTGAAAGATTTTATGCATTTCTGAAGTATTTATAGTAACTTTCTTTTTGGAAGCAAAATTATTTTTCTATTGAAACGATATCCAAGAACTAACATGAAACTTAAATTGCACCACTGCTTAGCTATACTATATTTGGCAATGCCTACATTTTACAGAAAAGTCCACCTCATATTTAGTTGTACTAATTATAGAAAATACTGTCACACAGCAAGACTACCTGTCAGTTGGTATATACCTTCATATAACCAACTACTACCAATAAAAGGCAGTGCTTGCCTTATGGCCTTCTTCTGTCCAAGACTTCTCACATGTTCACTTTAACTGAGACAGAATACATGCCATAATTTTCAGAAACAACTGCTTTTTTTAACCATTAATTCATGAGTAGGGCTACCAATGTGAGATGAGTGCAAGCACAAAAAAAGCCTACGTCCATTAATTTTTAAGCCAGTTTTTATAAAGGTAGGGTAAAGGATCTAACATTTAGCCGTTAAGGAACTGGTCCAATAGGCTAAGATTTTTTTTTTTATTAAAGAATCTGAAGTCTTACTACGAAGTAATAAGGTAACAAGAAAGCCTCAAAGCCAAATAATCTTCCACATTTATCAAGTACAATTTTGAGAAGAAAAAAGAAAAAAAAAACCTCAGTACAACAAAAAAGCCATAAATAAATGAATAAATGAATGAATAAATAAATAAATCTATTTTTATTTGGTCATATATTTAAAAGAAACTTCCAATATTTGTGTGTTAACCTTTAAAAAGGCTTAAACATATTTTGTTTGTTGTTGTTTTTTTAATAAAAATCCTTTGATTACATCTACACTAAAAAAAACAGTCAAGGCTTACCAACGTTTAGTCACACAGACTAAGAATCTCTGTTCTAGACCAAACTGTAAACCTTATTTTTATTTAAAATTAATTCATCATACAATTTAGTTTATTAATTATGAGGAGCACTATGCAGAAATCAGAGGTAAGGCATGCATCCCACAAGAACAGAAATCTATCCATTTATTAGGCATCTCTCCAGACCATGCTATACAAATATTGGGCCACGGTTCTGCTCCAATGGTTCTAGAAGCAAAATTTCAGAATCAGCACAGCGAGTGGGAATAACAAATCATTAAGAGGAAAATAGGCCAAAATACAATAGAAGCTATGGTTATATACTAAGATATCCAGAAAACATTCATAATAACTTTCAGTCTTACTTTTAAAGAGTAAAAAATACTGTATTTGATTATATTTTATCTAACAAAACTAAAAGTAACAGCAATTGGAATCTAAAATACTGCTCTGCACAAAACATTATACATATTTTCTGGAATTTATTGTTCATCCATAGTCTTAGGTAACTGACTGTGGGGCTCAGGAAGAGAGAGGTGATTGAATTTTCCTCCTTGCTCCTTTAGAAACAAGCTAGTTGAAGAGCCTTCTGGTCAGCCTGTTACTCATACACTGCAATGACTATGCAAAATGCTACCGAGATTGGATAAGTCGAGGGGGGAAAAAAATTCAAATTAAAACAATTTTTTTAAAGGTGGTTTGGAAGACTAACAAGTAAAAAATTTTCTCTCTTGTATGAACAGGTACAAAAACAATCAAAGACGAATCAGCTAACCAGAATACTGACTCACTGAGGTAGTGATTAATCCATAAGGAATCAGGACTACGTTAAACAAGCAGCCATATAGATAAAACACTTCTCAAAGACAATTTTTCAATACACACCCCCACCCACAATAGCGAGTGCTACAATGACTATTTCTATTTTCTCAACCATTGGTGCATTCTCCCAGTCCCTGACATAATTTTTTTCAGCCATCATTCTAATTAAGTTAACTTTTCTGGAGAAAAAAATGAAGTTGTAATAGTTTCAAATACAAATACAGACAGGTCTCATGGAGTTAATACAAAAATTACAACCATCTCAAAGTCAAATGCAAACAGAATTAGACTCAGGAACCGACTAGCACTGAACAGACTCGGGAAGCTTCATGCTAAAATATACCATATGTGGCCTTTAATTTTCCTTTTTTCTTGCTTAATTAAAAAAACTTGTTGATTGTCTCATAGTAAGGCAAATTTTAGAACATCGTAAGACCATGATATGCAAAACTCACAGAAAGTTATCAAGTTAATTCTACACGATATATGGCAATGCTTTGTAAATGCCATTGTAGAAAAGGCATATTAGTAAAAACACTGCTCTTCCAGTGTTTTATATGAAAATTCTGGCATCAACTTTAATCAGTTAGATTCTGAAATTCAAAAAAGAAAGAAAGAAAATAGTCAGAGACAGATTCAGTGGAGAATTCTAAGTTTAATTGGATTAAAGGAAGAAAGAGAAAAATTTTAGCTACTGGAGATTCTTGGTAACCAAGCTTTCTACATAAACAATAACAGTAGCAACTCTGTTACTTAACTGTAACTAATCTATCTTAAGAGAAAATATAGTATCTTTGTAGCATAACAGGTTTCCAACAATTACTCTGGAGGCAAACAAGTTGTTGGCTACCTAAACGAGACAATCGGTCACGTAATGCCATGGGACAAAAACTGCCACTTAACGAAGAATAGTCCCTCTAGTCTACTGTGGCTTCAGGCGTAAGATGATCTACAACTAAAATGCTGCAGGCATGCAACGGAACTTACAGACTGGTACAAAGAAAACCCATAAAACAAAGATTTTATAATCTAAACTTCTGCCAAGAACAGTAACAGACAGCTTGTACTGGACCAGAATTGGTTAAAAGACTGAAGCAGATCCCATTTAAGAAGACTAGCATCCTTGCCTCAGAAACTTAAAACTGCAGGATAATTTCAGAGTAGCATATCTGATTCAAACTTCATCATGGGGAACTTTGTCTTTTTGTACCTTACTATGGCATAACATAATCCATCAAAACAAAGAAAACACACTATGAGCAAGTTTTAACAGAATCTGAATTTAAGCAACAAGTCCGTTTGCGGGGTACTACAAGCAGGGTAAGTATTAAAAATTTTCAAGCCACAGCCAGGATAAAACCACTGTTTTAGTAAAGCAACAACAAAAAAACAACTCTAATCATAACAGAAATTCCAACTGTCGCAGAGAAATTTAGCTGCACTTTACCAGAAGACCTCCCAGGCAGCTGTCCCTTGCAGCTACAAGAATTTAAGCACTGTTCAGGCTAAATTGCTGCAAGACCGAATTTTGCCTGTGGAAATGCTTTCAGTGATTAAATAGAATACTGAAGGCTTCAATAACATAGTCATTGTTACAGGCTCAACAAGGAGTGGCTCAACAAGGAGTAGAAATGCAGTTTTATACATATAGACTAATGTGAAACGTTATTAACAGCTTGCTAGCTGTTACCTTACCTACAGTTACACACAACAGCACAGAAGTCTCAATATGCCATGCTATTTATAAGTACTCCTCTACAGACCATCTCTAATCCCAAGGAATAAGCTTATTTGCAAACCTGTCCTTTGGAATAAAAGTCCCAGGTGGGAATTTGCTGTTTGGCCTCCCACACTGTTTCCTGCAGTCTTACAAGGCAGTCCAAGCCATTCTCAGAGAAGCTTTT
>NW_009733287.1:0-12580 GCF_000703405.1 Apaloderma vittatum | reverse complement strand
CAGGAATGGCATAACTCTCTTTTGAAGCTACAACTTACCTGAATTGCTACAGGGAATGCTTGAAGTGTATTTCCAAAGCCTAATACTACACTGAATGAAAACACTATAGATGCATTGAAATAATATCTTTAAACTGTATTTTTTTATTTGCTAACTCAAATTATTCTTTAACATTTTGTGTCCAAAACATTAGTGCATGTATTAAGTCTATGGTAGATCTCAGTAGAGAATCAATAAAGGAAGCATTAGTGGCCAGTGGATTGTATTAAGATGTGGTTTATTTAATATCACGTTTTCAAAATGTACATTTATCAAAGCCCTGACATCAGAGAATAGCTTTTCAAAACAAGGGGAAGAAACACAGAACCTCGTTTTCTGTGACAAAGACACTGGTGGTCTGGTGGTGAAGACAAGAGAAGGGTAGCAGATCCTTTACACTTCGGTTCTAGCAAAGTTTTGACATACAGTTGAAGCTCATATAGTCTCTGTATCACCCAACTGCTGAAATATGGGCTGGATAAAAGGGTAAGGTGGGTGAAAACCTGCCTGGCCTCCTAAGTTCAAGAAGTTGTCACCAGTGGTACAAATTCCAACTAGTGGGCAGTAAGTCATGGGATCCCCTCAGGGACCTCTGCTGGAACCAACACCGCTAAAGGTCTTCACTAATAACCTGACTGATTGGAGGCAGTGCATTCTCAGCACCTTCACTGACAACAAAAACTGGGGGGACCAGGGAAACGATCCTTTCCCTCCATTCTGTACTTGTAGGATTGCAGTTGGACACAGTTGTCCAGTTAGGGGCTCCCCAGTGCAAGACTGGTATCACTGCACTGCAGGGAGCCCAACGGAGGGCTGCCAGGATGGTCAGAGGAAAAGCCCGTACAGAAAGAGATGAAGAGCTGCTTTCGGTTTTGAGATGAGCAGACTAAAAGGAAGCTTACTGTTTCCTACAACTAGTTGACCAGACAACACTCAGAAGATGCAGCCAGATGCTTCCTTAGAACTGCACAGTCATAGGAAAAGAAGCAACAGGTAAATTGGAACAGGGGAATTGGTAACCAGATTGCAGGATTATTAATTTATTTATGTACTTACTTACTGTGAGAGTAGTTAAATACTGAAACATGCTGGCCATAGAGGTTGTGGAAACTCTGACCTTGGAGGCATTCAAGACTTGAGACAGTCCTGAGGAACCTGATCTAATTAGACCTGTTTCAAGCTGGGGGAGTCGGACTACATGACCTCCGGAGGTCACTTCCAACCTAGATTATGATTCTGTAAGAAAAAATCCTAATGAATTCTCCTCAGTTTACAGTGACATTGTTAAAACATATTAGTTAATTTATTATGTTACACTAGTGAAAAGCTGCTGTATACAGCTCCTAATTTTAACAGACCAGCCAGTATCTCCAAAGGAAGAGTTGCAAAATATTTGAGCAGAAAATCAATACATTTTCCTTTTACTTTTAACAAATCTAAGCTAAATTGAGCTGTTGCAAGTGTCTATACAACATAACAAAAAACCTCATTTCTCTCATCTGGGTATGAGTCTGAAATAACAAAATTGAAGCAATTTGGGGAGGAAGTTTCTAAAGTCACTTACCCTGTACGTGACTGTCCAACTTTATCACAGATGTCTAAGATGAGGCCCCAGTCCTCAGCAGTGTTCATCTCACTGGTTGCTTTCTCTGATGAATAAAGTATAAGTAAATCAAAACACAAATAAAATAAGAGAAAAAAAATAAGAATTTAACAAAACTGTCAATAAGGATGTTGCTATGTTACCTCTGTGTATTTTTAAAAATCATATATTAAAACTGTTATACCCAATTCTTTTCCATTTTCAAATGTTCGCTTGTGGCCATGAATTTAAACTCATAAGCAAATAGATATATTGGGGTTCTTTTCCCACATAATAAAGATTATGATAAAAGTAGTACAGCTACCAGCACTTGGGTTTTTCCATTTGCTTGGGTTTTTTTCCATTTGGAACTATAAAGTTTAATAAGATATGAATACCCAAAGCACTAGGTTATCTGTTAGCAGCATCAGATACAATCGCGTTTACCACTTTCTCAGACACCACACTGCTCTGTGTCGCACTTCCTTTCTATGTACTACAACTGAACAACGAGAATTCAACAATTTATTAATAATCACTAAACTTTCATCTCCTCGGTCTCATCTGTGCTTTGGATGAGATATTGCACTGCCCATTTTCAGCTGTAAAGACTGCTAACCCAAAACTAATCTCACAGAAGCCATTGGGACTCTTTCTTCCAAAGCTTTTGAATAGCACAAGTTTTGCTGAAGAGTGAAAAGATAGAGAGGGTAGGTGGAGAAGAAGTATATTCCACTTCAAGAAAAGAAAATAGTCTCTATTTCTCCCCTAGAAAAGCTTAGCTATACAGAAGGTAATAATAAAAGTGTTAAATAAAGGAAACAGTCTTGCACTGCAGCAGTACAGAACATTATCTAAAACACTGATAGACCAGATTGGGGCTGGAGAGGATAAGGAAATGCATGAGCAGTTTCCATTATTCACCAAACAGAAAGAGAATGGGCACAGAATAGTACACAAGCTTTGTTACCTATCCCTGCTTCATCTAATATTTGCCTGTTAATCTAAAAAACACAAAATATGCTTCAGCAGTAAGTACCATGCTTCAGGGAACATCTCAGACTACTTAATTTTATGAAGGGAAGCTCAGATCTCCTATAAAAACTTATCTGCCAGGAAAGATTCATTATCCATATCTTGGAAGGCAAGAGAAAGGGAAGATGCTAATAACTAGCACTGACATAATGCCAGCTGATCAACCAACTACCCTATTTTTATTTCATTCTACTATTGTTCCAAATCATGCTTAGGACTAGTATGGCTAACAATTTGAAAAATTCTTGATTTTTAAATCTTGTTCATAAAGGAAACATATCAATTGTGAAGCAAAAGTTGAGAGGAACACCGTAATTGCAGAATCTACTTAGCATGCCAACTAAAAATGCTAAAACATGAGAATAGAACAATGAGACTGTACCCTGCTTATATCAATTAACATTGTTAAATTACTCCAGAATTTAATTTTTTTTTTAGTTGGGAGATACCTTATAAATACAAGCAAATGAGATAGGTAGAGGGAAAAATAATAAAAATAATTTTTAAAAGGCAATGACAGACCCATAGCAGAATCAGTAATAATTTTCCTTAATTTTCCCCACTCGTTCTTTATTGTTTCAACACAGCCAGCTCTCAGTCATCTGTAGGCAGAATACTCATTGTCACGCACAGTAAGACACCTGAACTGAATGCCTTACATAGAACCATCCCAGGCCAAGACAGCCTTCTATAACCACAGTCCCCAAGCACAGCAGCTGGACTGCTACCAAAGCCAGCCTCAACTCTGAAGCATCAGAACTGCTTTTCAGAAACATCGAGCCTGAGTTGCCTACACTGCATTCCTCAAACTCAGAACAGCTGACAAGTGCAGTCCAGAGACACACGGAACAAACCACATGGAGGTAATTTAATTCCAGGACTCTGCTGTTGCGGTTCGTTGCCAGTTCTGCTGGAGCTGGACCAGCTCTTGTCAAAGTGTGTCTGCACAGTGCTCTCCCCAGCCTCCAGCTCCTCCCAGACTCAGAGCTCCCCCCAGCCTCAAAAACCCACACCCCTCACTCCTGCCTAATGCTTGACTTGAGTTAGGCACGTCCTTCAACAGAGAGCAACCCCATGGAACTGAAACTTTGGCCTTTTCCATTATTCTACATAACAGACAGTTGTCTGCACTTCTGGCAACAACTGATCCTTCTCTCTTCACAGTGTCACCAGAGAGACATGGCACGGCAGTCGGCGAGGTCTTTTACAAACCAAAAAGTAAACTAATGCATGTTTAATGTTTTAGGATAACACTAAACTCTAGTTTATGCTAATTTAAATAGTTTGGCTAGGACTACAAATAAGATGGTGAACGCTGAAATCCCTGATCCATACCAACCACACCGATTACAATCTTTATTTTAATTCTCAATAAAAGTATTCTGCAAACTTATCCATGAATACAATTACACATCTTCTGTCATGGTTACATTCCTTCTCAGAAGTTGAATTTAGCCCTGTATAAAAACCACCGTTTGCTTGCAATGCCTATTCCCTTTTTAGGCTATTTCCTCCACCAACAAACACTAGATAGTTTCTTACCAAATTCCAGCCTAAATCCAAGTTTCATTGTGTACTTTCTGTCTTCTGTAGTAACAAGCATCCATTAATTCCCATGGATAATAAAATTAATTGCAAGACATGAGAAACTTTTTTGCCTCTAGAGTTTTAGTTAAATTCTGCCTCAAATGAGTGCAGTTAAAAGTTAAGGGCATACCATGAATGTTAGCAGTACACTATCTGACATTGCCCACAAAAAAGGCCACTATCTCTATCACAGCATTAGCAAGTGATGATCACTTTTCACCACTCATCACCTTTCACTACCGGAACAGAAGCAACAAAGACACTTTGACAAAATTCCTATGTTACATTGGTGTTTTGTAGACAAAATTGTAAATTAAAGCTACTTAAATTGCTTAAGCCGTTATCACTTGAAATGCACGAATGTGCTCTCTTCTAATGTGAGGCACACATTCACTGCCAAAAAAAAAATTTACGTGTATCCAATATTTGCTTATGATGACTAACCGCTGGCACCTCACCAGCCTTCAGGTACAGCTGACCTGTCATTGTCAAGCGTCTATCTTAGTACCAGAATTAACTCTGATAGGGATGGAAAAACAGATGTTTAAACTCTTAGGGTAGGTTAGCACAGCATATGAACACTTCTAGTTTAAGGTATCTTCTATCTTCCATCTCCGAACAAAAATAAATTCTACCATAGCAACATTAACATTTACTTGAGACCATATTCCTCCACCTCGTCATTGCTACAAAATCTTATTCAACTTAGTGAATGCCAAACCAGGTTCAGGTGACATTTCAGACTTTACTAAAACAAATTTTAAAGATGGTGCTGGCTCCTTCATGAAATCAATGTTCTTTACAACTTACTAATGCTATGTCAAGCACAAAGGAAAATAGGACTACCTGACACAGAGGTATGACTGAATTTTGTCTCTTAATTTTCCAAAGCAGCTCTCTCCCATAAAGCTGTACCACTCAGATCTGAGGCACTGTTTTCCTAGCACAAGCAAGGCCTACAAATTACTGTAAATAACTTTAATCAGCGCAAGGCTATAGAACCCTACTTTGCCTCAGTAGTTTTAAAGTTTTATGACTGTTTATTTTTTTCTTTTTCCATTACAGGTCTTCAATTTTCACCTCTATTTTTCTAGAAGTTATTTAAAGCTATTTTCTCACAATTATTATCTCACAAAGATACATAAAGTGGTAACTACCATCATTTCAAATGAAAAGAATCCTTAGAATTACGGCTTCTTTGTACAACAACAACAATTCTGCACAGTATTAGAATATCTTTCTAAATAACTTCAACAATTTATTATTTCTAAAATAAAAGCATGAGACACAAACCCAGTATAAAATGTATTTCTGCCATTTTGCAAGGTGCAGGCTATGAGATCACAAAACTTCTTCCTTCACACTTCTATTCTCAGAATACTACCCACGTTGAGACAGATCAATACTACCTTGCCCCTCACTCTGTCTCTGATATATATTACACCTAAAAAAGTAGATGTCTAGGAAAACATTAAAAAATAATAAGTAAATATTAAATAAGTAAATATTAGTTATACTTCTCTACAACACACCTTTCAGAGACCAACAATTTGCAGCTTCGTGTCCCGAGTCAGAAGTGGTGCTTTGACTATACAAACATAATCAGTAAAAACCAAATAATTAAGAAAGTGCTCTGAAGCAAAATTTATCTCCTCTGATAGAAATCTCAACTGTGTCAGTGTCTTCAGAATTTCTCAATAAGTTCTAGAACACATTCTCCTTTAAGTAAAATATCTAGATGCTGAAATTACACTTCTGAACATATTTTCTATCTTCCTTTATTTTGTTCTTCAATCAAACCTCTAAATAAGATTTATACAAACCTTAACACCACTCGCCTTGTAGAGAAAACACCATTCCTCAGTATAAATGCTGTCTAGTCTCACTGAAATACTGTACCAAAACTCCAGGAGACAGCATGACGCCTTTTAATCAGAAGTCAGACAGAAAGATCTAAATATATGGCTTACATTACTTATACTTTGGTTGTGGTGAAAGTACATAAGGTCTTCTGGGATATCTAAATAAACCAACCTCTCCTTGTGTTGTAAAGTTCATTAATTTTGTTGAGGCTCCACTTCGCTCTAATTTACACAAATCTGAAGGGTTGGAGCATTGACAAAGTCCTGTTTTCTCTAGTTTTGTGCATTATTTAGAAATTAGAAGCAAAGCAAAAATATTTACGCCACGACTTCATTTGAAGCTCCCTATTACATACAAACACCACTCCAGTTGATCATTTTATGACAGAAGCAAATTTTTCCTCAGAAGGAAAAAATAATTTTCTAATAATTCATAATTGACATGAAAGAAATTTATCACCATATTTATAAAGTTCCATTAGACAGAAGAATTGCAGTATATGCTGTAAAAAGTCACTGCCAAACTTAGTGGTTGACTTTAGGCACTGGTAAGAGAAATATAAATACTGCTGCAGACCTTCCATGCAAATATATGCTAGTCTTTTGATTTCTCTGGCTTAGTTCTACATTTTAACAATATCATTTTACTGCCTTATTAGAATTTTACAACCATAAATACTCTCATCAGTGTTTGGATACTGCAGTAAATAGCACAACACATTTCTTAAGGCAGAAAACTTAAAGACTGCCCCTTGCTAACAACATATTTAGAGGGAAGTTGTAAAGCTCAGGAAGCTCAAACCTGCCACATTTTACTGAAGTCTATTTTTTAAAAAAATCCAATCTTAGAATTGAGCTATTTTTTTCTGCTACAAAGTCTCGAAGATGTTAAAACTACCCAAAATTCTAATAAATAACAACATCAGATCAAAATACCCCCAAGTTCAACACTTAAAATTAACATGATTTGAAGGAGTTAAAACAATGAGCAAAAACTGTCAGAATATTCTACTTAACTAAGTTTTTTAAACATCTTAGTATTTGCTCTTGTTCTATTCATGGATATAATTCCATATCCCCAGTCGCACATCTCTAAAACGAAATACTGGATTTTTTAGTAAGTGAAACTACAAAGAAAAGAATGGCTACAGAAAGTCTATAAAACAACAGCTAAAAAGTGTCTTTACTCACAGACTAAAATTACAACCAGCTTCTGAGAAAAAAATCCTCAAAAATCCATGTATCAGTGTAATTCAACAGAGAATTAACAAAAAAATGCAACACTCTCCTCAGCCTTCTCTCCCCCTTGCCCACCAAAAGTCTTGTTTTCTTCCCAAGGCTAAATAAATAACTTTCCCCCTCTCTATATAAATGCAAATACCGAAACTCCAAAGCATTGTATAAACATAAATGTAGCTATTTCATCTCTTCAATAGAGTTTAAATAGTTCTGAAAGACTGAAACCAACTGCAAATTTTTCTTTCTTCTTGTAGTCACTCACCAAGAAATTCTGATTACATACCATTCCACACGACTGAATTTAAAAATAATTAATTTTATTTTTTCTCTGACAAATAAAATGAACAAATGCGTTTGTTGGCCCGTTCTACAAAAACCCACCACTTTAATATTAACCACTTCGCATTTCACTACCGTGCTCAGAACAGCACAGAAGAATACATCCAACCAGATTCCATTTAGACAAGATTGAAAAGAACCTCTAAAAAGCAATGCCACCATAGAAACAAACTAGAATTCCCTGTTGAACCATTAACTGCAGTAAAGCTATTAACCAACTCCTTCAGTTTAACTCTATCCCCATTTACAGTATCCCTAAAATGTCCTTAAGGGGAGCACTTGTAGGTGTCCCAGCAAAGCACTGCTAGCTGACAGGAGGCCACCTCGACTCCTTTCTTCAGAAAACTGTGTAGGCTTCCACTGTGCAGGAGGCAGCCTCACCAAGATCTATGTTGCTCAACTTGGTAAGTTGAGCAGAATGAAGACAAAAGGATTCAAGATCCAGTAAGACACTGTTGAAAATAGTAAGACCAACCAGGCAAAAATAATTTAGATGCTTAGACATCTTGGGCAAACCCTAACAAACCCATAGAACTCAAAACTACCTTTCACCTAGAAATATTACAACGGAGTAGGAAGGTGAGTACATTAGAGGTATATGAGAAAAATGATGATCACTCCGTAAACAAGGTGTATCATAGGCCTGTCATACTAATAAATGGTGCCAGGATCTATTTGCGGAGTCTCACAAAGTGAGCCACAGTAGAAGTAGCATTTCTGAAGGAAGATCATCAAGAGGCTTAACTTTTCACATCAGAAATATACAGTATTCTTTTTATCAGCTAGAGGAACAGATTTTACATGTTAGGGAATTACTTTGATTCTCCTGAATTTTCATATTGTAATGCACATTGGCACAGCTGAAATGAGGGGAAGCACTTAAAATGAAAGCTCTTCCCTTGGAGGAAAGAAAAAGAATTACGAGCATAGTACAGTCTGCAAAAACTCCTTTGCCTATGAAACATACTCTGTTGGCTTCAGATTGCCCAGCTAAACTCGTGGTCTGAAAAAAGATAACAAAAAAGATTTTTTTGTTGGCTATTATACAGAAAAGGTATTCTACTCATTTTTATCCTGTTGCCATTTTTCACTGAGGATGTCCAACAAAGGCATCTTCAGCAAGAAGTTCTTGTTTTTCATAAACATTTATAAGTAACTGAAAAGGAGCGTGGCTATATCTCCTTTCCCACACATTTCCTACTCAGCCCCCCTGTTAGCTCACAGTTAATATTCTACTCCCTAAAACAATCCTGAGAAAAGCAGTAGACAAACTTGGGTGAAAAAGTACCAGCCTCATGACAAACTGAACCAATCCTTATAGAATCATAGAATTGTCAGAGTTGGAAGGGACCTTAAAGATCATCTAGTTCCAACCCCCCAGCCATGAGCAGGGACATCTCCCACTAGATCAGGCTGCTCAGAGCCCCATCCAACCTGGCCTTAAAAACTTCCAGGGATGGGGCTTCCACCACCTCTCTGGGCAACCTGTGCCAGTGTCTCACCACCCTCATGGTGAAGAACTTCTTCCTAACGTCCAACCTGAACCGGTCTGTCTCTAGCTTCAATCCATTCCCCCTAGTCCTATCACTATCTGACAGCTTCCCTGCAGCCAGAAGTTAACTTGCAGTCTGTAGTCTCCATAATTATCTGGGGTCAAAAATCTCCTCTGAAACAATTTTCCCTCCTTTTGGCAAATTTAACCTAAACAGGGAAAAGCTCATCTCAGAGAGACATGAAATTGGATGGTCTTAAAGATGATGACTAGCCAACAGGATTAATCTTAAAGAATAATGGGTTTAAATAGCAAGACTACTTGTTAATTCTAATGCATTCTAATACATCAAACTATATGCTGTTTGTACCTATGTAAGTCATGCATATTATTCAATATCTGAAGAGTTGTAAGCATAAAATGATCAACAAATGCTACAGCTAATTAGTAAAACAGGAAAAAAATCATTGCAAGTGGCATCAGGTTGACAATTCTACTGCATTACTAAACTACCTTAATTTCCCATCATTGTAAAGAGCAATCTTTCCTTTCTTTCCATTCCTGTGGTGCCTCAAAGTATTGCACCAGCTACACTGAGAACCACACTAACATGCAAAGCAAACGCAAGTGCCTTCATTCCTTACTGCGCATCAGGCAAAAAAAAAATGCAAAAATCCCTGTGTGTTTCAAACACCTCCTCTTAACATCATGTGTGATTTTATGACAACTCATACCAGAACCTGTATTTATTGCAGCCTATAAAATTTCAGCAACTATAAGCTTACAGCAGGGAGTAAAAAGTTCTTCCAGTTCTCACAATATAGATTAAGCTTACAACACTTGACATCAAGTTAGAACAAAGGATGCACTGCATGAAGTCCAGAGTTACAGATTTTATTCTTGAGATAACATCTAAATGACACTTCAGAACTGCTTCAGCAGCAAGTTCTTCCCCAGTTCTAGCCTAACCACCGCTACATTACTAATTAGCCTGTTATGACAGATTTAGCAGACAGTCTTTCGGTACTTAAAACGCATTTCACCATTATTTAGTCTGCATCAAACTTACAGATAAACTTGCATTTCTCCAGAACAATTCTCTGGGAGTAATTTTACGATTAAGATTGTGAGATACAGCAGCAACAGATTTCTCACTCAACCAGTAAGAACGACATTAATTCTAACCCCTTAAACGGAGGGTTAGTCTCTTAATTACAACCTCCGCAGTCCACTCTTCTAATTATAACCTCTAAAGTTCGGTCCCTTGAAGGTTTTTTTCTTTTGTTGAACTCCATTATTATGTTCCCTATTTGGACACACTGTTAAAGGTTCCCGGACTTGATTGCGAAAATCCACACCAACTTGTGTCACCATTGATTAGCTTTTTTTTTGAAATATTCCTAAATATGGTAGTAAGAGGGTTCAGAAAACAAAAAGTGTCTGGGTTTCATCCAGAGATTTGGACTCTTTGAAGATGGCAGTGACTTCTCTCCCCAAATTTCTGGGCATCTTAAAGCGTTCTTCAATAGTATTAGTTTAATGGTAGTCTTGAACAACATTCTTTTGCCAAGCACATCTAAAGAAGAGGTGCACCCCTCAAAATCTCTGTACAAAGCTGACACCAAATAGTGAAGTGTTACAGGTGAACAGGTTCCACAGCAGAAATACATCAACAGGGCTAGCCAAATGCTATAACAGCAATACTATCAACCACACTAATGTCCAAATTCATATGAATTAAGAACAGCTTTGGACTGCCTTCCTTCTTCAGGAAAACTTTCTGGGCAAGAACAAAAGCAAGGCATTCAAATTCCATTCTAAGAATTGAACAATAACACTACTGCTTGACAACTTTTGGAAGTTTCCTGAGAACATGAGAGCTTACTTTATAGCTGACGTTATCTTATGAAGCCTGCCAAGAAGTTCATCCAGATAATAGCACATTTCCAAAGGGCCTCAGGGAAGAAGGGCCCAGGGACACTTTCTGGGAGACTTCATCATTCCCATCTTCCTGGCACAAATCCAGTTAAGTGATGGATAAAGGCAGCAGGCTCCTGAAAGCAGGTGGCCACCAACTGAACAGCCTACTGCTCCTTCCATGTCCCTCAGGACACCATCAAAGGGGCCAACAGAAATAGGCTGTATTTACTGGTGACAATTCATTCATTGTCCACCATTTGCTTATCCAAGAAAACAATTTGGGATTGAGTAATTGTTCCCCTGTGCTCACACACAATAACACTTTTCAAATATATCTACTTGAGATCATATTAGACAAGCACAGTAGGTAAGTTTTTGGCATCCTCTGCACCTCGAAAACAGCAAATAAACCACCCAAACAACAACTGGGTACATTATGAATCTTACAGTGCTGACAAACACATCTATCAGACTTAGCTCTAGGGAAACCCATTCTAGTAGTCAGACCTTCACTGCTAGACAGTGGCCTTTGGAAGTAAAAAAAGTGAACGTTTGCTAGAGCATCAGCTATCACTTTTTAAATTTTATTAGTTCAAATCATTCTCATAAATAATATTACTAACATTTCAATCTTCTAACGGTCTCTGTAGAATCAGTAAGCACTACAATCTCTTTCTCATTTTCAGCTGTCAAATTACACTAGAAAACAGTGAAACAATTAGGAAAAAAATAGTAAATAGTTTTCACAATAAGTCATTGTCAGCTTCACCACCAAGAAAATTATAAATTGAAGGGCAGACTTGAGCAGAAAGCTGTTCAAAATGGGAAGAAAAGCAAGCTATGCTTAGTAAGATACAAGACACTATGAAGTCCTGGCAATGTACATGTAGAGTTTGTCTCATTTAGGCACTACACCTTCCCCCAGAAAATATACATATATTTCAAAGAGTTTAAAGTTGTTTTTCTGAAGACCTGAAAGACTTAGAGTCCCGACTTTATTAAGAAAGAAACATTGTGTTTGTAGTTGAAAGCAGGCACAAGTATAAGACTACAAAAGAAATTTGTTACAAGAAACATATACAATGTTATACTGCTGTAAGAAAATAACCTACAGTGGGTGTGGGGGATACTTAGACAAATATGAGAAAAAGTCCTTTTATATTACACTGTTGCCCAGACAAACCTCTCACCATTTAAACCGTCAGCAGCAGGTATGAGACAAGCTGTGTTACACAATCACCAACCAGACGTGCAAAACAAATTTTTAACTGCCTATATGTTATTTCGCCTTCAGTTTAGACATACAAGCACAATTTTTGTCAAGTCAAAACCAGACATTTCCTCTCCATCTACTTCGGCCTCGCAGCCAGCACGGTGGGGATGAAACCTGATCACGGCACGTCAGGTTTCACTTGGAAGGGAAAAAATAAAGCTCCCGCAGAAATTCCCTCTAAGGCACCAAACACAAAACGCTTTGACAATTTT
>NW_009733286.1:1772-16783 GCF_000703405.1 Apaloderma vittatum | reverse complement strand
AAGGTTCACATACTTTTTCTTGTAACTGTAGATTGTTACTCAGTGTCTTCAGCAAAAAAAACAAGGGCTTCAAAGGGTTGGAAAGAAGTGGGAGCTGCCTGGCAGCCTGTGCAGTGGATTAATCAGAGGTGCCAGACCTTGCATCCAGTGTGCAAGTTGTCTTGGAGACTCTTGTCTGGGCTTGCCATACCCAGTCTGGGCCTTTCATCTCACCTGGAGCAGACCCCGTTTGCTGGACTGATCTCCCCACCACATGCTTTGGTGACAGTTTCTCCTTGAGAAGCTAAGGAGAAGGCAACCAAGAAAGCAGCAGCAAACCTGAAGAAGCCCAAGGCCAAGAAACCTGCCTGTGTCACCAAGAAACCCAAGAAAGCTGCAGCCAAGGAAGGGGGTCTGAAGGAAGGCAGCAGCAGCCTCTGTGGCCAGGAAAGCCAGTAACAGTCCCCAAAAGGTGAAAACTGGCAAGTCCAAGAGGCAGCTAAGAGCTTGCAAAGTGGAAAGGGCCAGGCTCAAAGCGTCGAGTCATACAAGCATTGCTGTTCATAAATGTGGTCTTCACACAGACAAACAAGATTTTAGCTTCCCCTTATTTAGAGGAACAAATTTCGTCTTTGGAAACCCTCCTCTACAGAGCTCTACTTACTTGTTTGCAGTTTGACAAGTAGTCTGTGGAGAGGGCTAGATTTAATGCTTTGGTCGTGTTTGGAAATAAAAATAGTAAACATCAAATAAAAGGTAAATAATGTAAAAGGTAAATCATATAAAGGGAAAATGCCGAAGAAGCTGTTGGGCATTTTGAGCACTGAAGAATGAATGAACTTGGCTAATAAATGTGTGTATGTGCATGCATGTTCATGTACATATATCTTCTAAAAACAAGTTCTTCTGGGATGGAGGTAGTCATCTTCAGGGGAGTTACTGAGAAAAAAAAAAGAATAGATAGTTTTATTTAGACATTAAAGCAGTCAAGTAACCATCTTTCTATGTTGGTATGAAGCTTTCTGACTTTTTTCTTTTAGGTGTCTATCTACTGTCCACCTCTCTGTGTAGCAGGGTATTTGAGAGATGTATGCAACTGTGTAATTGTTTACAGCTCTTTTGTACAGGGCAACATGCTACGAGATGGAAATGTGAGCATATTTGGTTTCTTTGACAAAGAGGCAGATCTGTATTGTTTTAGTCTAAATTAAGTCTACACTAAGTGGTGCAAACAAGATACATATCCATAGGCTAAGAAGTTAATTAAATTAGGCACTAGAGGGAGTTTGTACACTTTCCATTGAAGGAAAACATGCTGAAAAGAGCTTTAAGATATTAGCTAGCAGGTTTTGTCCTGGGGAGTGTCAGCTTCAATGGCTGACGACAAACATGGGGCAAGAAGGTGATACTCTGGTGCCTCCCACAAGCTTTTTCTCCTTCCTCGTGTCCTTAAAAAAAATGTGACTTTCTTATATTTTCCTGACTCTGACAAGATATCTTGATGCCTTTTTTGTTCATATCTACAGCATACAGTAAACCTCATTTGATACCCCATCAGTTCTTTGAACCTGAAAGAGTCAAAGACTTGAGCAGATCCTCTCCTCTCCTGTTGTCTGAGGTAGGCTAGATGCCAGAAATTGCTGAAATTATGTTCACAGCATCCCCTGAATGGAAGCTGGTTTCATGATAATGTTTCTTCTGGATGACAACAGTACTTTCTTTAGAGCATGCCTTTGTTATGTCAAAATAAATGAGGAAAGCCTTAAGAAAAAATCCCCCAATAAGCCAGACCAGACCTTCTATCCCAGAGGAGTTTTAGTGTTTTCCTCTGTCTGAAACCACACTATTCCGTGCCCTTTCCAAGAGCCTAGGTGGTTGCATGCAGCTCTGTTTGGAGTTAATGATTACGTTCACTGCCGGTTGGAGGGAATGCCTCTGGGGAGACTCCTTGCACTCTCTTCTGCTCTCCTAACCTGATCACTGCTTGATGGGACTCTGCTGAGCTGTTGTTTTCATCTCTGTAGCATTGAAAGGTGCTTCTGTGGCAGAGCTTAAAGATGCTTGTTATTTTCTGAGCAGACTGAATCAGACACGGCCTCAGAAATCAGCTTCCAGTTTAACAAGCACAAAAAGACGCCTAGCATTGGCAGCCACTCATCTGACATGGCATCTGTCTCCTCGGTAGGTATTTAACATGTACATCTCACTAGATAGGGTTTCTTGGTCGGATGCAGTGACACTGCATTTAGGCTCATACTGATGATGTGGTCTTTGGAGTATCCTGTATGTTTCTGCATGGTACGTTATTAAAAGAACGATGGATGAACACTTGCTTGTGTTAAAGGGGTGTCTCAAGGTACCGTTTCAAACTAGAGACCCAGTGAGTCACTGTTAGACAAATTCACAATAGACAATAATTCCCATTCCAAAGTGCGGGTGCTCTGAAGCCTGGCAGGATAGAGGGGGGCCTTTTTCTAGGTGGGGAGCTATTAACTGGTATGTTTGTGGTCCAGCTTCAAAAGAGCTGGGACTGCAGAAGGGTGCCTTCTGTAAGCTCCTCCGCATCCAACTCAGAGTTGGACAGCAAAGACATGGTTCAGAGCTTTGACTTCTAAGGAAAACTGAAAAGAGCTGAGTGTATTTAATTGAGTATTTTTAAAAGATTCCTTAAAGACAATGTTTTGGTGGAGTGCTTGAATTCTTCTGTATTACTGTTACAGGTATCTCCAAGGTATATATGTGAGATTTGAAGAAATATATGAAGCAAAGTTGGTAGGGAGAAGTCTTGAATGTAGATAAATATGTTAAAGAAACCCTTGAACTTTGGGACACATGAGCCCTTCTCCTAGTCTGGAGAGTCTGGGAGCTATAAATGAGCCTTTTGTGACAAAGTCACACAGTTCTGATAGATGAGAAGCTCAACATGAGCTGGCAGTGCACTCATGCAGCCCAGAAGGCCAACCGCATCCTAGGATGTATCAAGAGAAGCGTGGTCAGCAGATCAAGAGAGGTGATTCTCCCCCTTTACTCTGCTCTTGTGAGACCCCACCTTGAATACTGCATCCAGTTCTGGTGCCCCCACCGTAAGAGGGACGTAGATCCCCATGACAGGGAGATTGGACTAGATGATCTCTAACGTCCCTTCCAGCCTATGCCATTCTATGATTCTGTGATTCTTTAAAATCTCATTTAGGATTCTCTGCTGGGGTAAGCATCCTGATGAGATGGTAAATGCAGCTCGAAGGCCTGAGAGATGCTTAACAAGTTATTGTAGGTAATGATAGAATGAAATTCAGAACCAAAGGAAGTAGAGGAAGACAAAGAAGAATTGGGTTAATCGCTAGGAAGATTTTTGATAAATGTTCATGACTGTAGCATAGAAAAGTGCCAAGAGGGTTAACTATTTGCTTTGTAAACAGCATCAACTTTTATCCCACTGTTTCATCACTTTCTACCAGTGAAAGACAAGGCCTTCAAAAAAGAAGCCCAAGGCACATGGGCAAGTGCAGTTTGTTCTAGGAAAGCAAGCAACTCTTGGGTGCTGAGCTCCTGATTTATTCCTGTAGAAACCTCATTTTCCTCTGCCTTTGTGGCAAGTAGATGCACAACAGACTGTCTCTGGTGGAAGAGTGGCTCTACAGAACAAGGGTTATGTCTATTTCTGTTTTGTACATCTCCATACACACTGTGAGCAAGCAACAAGATAGTAATAGTTTCCTACATTTCTAGTCTAATATGATTCTTACTAGTCTATTTTAAAAATTGGTCAACTATTGTGTGACTATATCTACCTGAAATAATAAGTTCATATGCAGGGAGTTCAAATTCTCTCCATGTATTTTTTCTGAGTGATGAGACTGAGTCAGAATAGTAGCTGTTTGTACTATAAGCACAAGGAAAGAGAAGAGGCTTGTACAGTCTATCCAGTAATACTTTACTCCATTTCCCAAAGTTTTGAATTTAGGGGTGAAAAATCTTCTGCATTTCTTGAGCATTCAGACGAATAGTGCTTCTAAGTCCTTTTTTTCTAATTCCTGGTCTAGGGTAGCACATCCTTGTGAGACCCTTATTCTGGTTCCCCAACCCTTGCTTGTTTGAGCACAGCTGCGGATGTGGACTGTTTCCATGTCAAGGACACAATACTACACCAGGACAGAAATTGCAGATTATTTCCTTGAGAATGCACTTTTCAGACTATCACTTTTATCTAGAAACCAAGTCAGGAAGATGCCTATTTCAGTGGCACTGACCTTGCTCTTACACCTAGCAGGTGAGTGGCAGTGTGCTCAGTGTCTACAGTGGCGATTTTGGGAGTGTGGATGCCCAAGGTACAGTGGAGTTTGCTCTCGACTATGATGAGAAGAACCGGGAGTTCCAGGTTCATGTGTCCCAGTGCAAGGACTTGGCAGTTGTGGATGAGAAGAAAGGCAGATCTGACCCGTGAGTGACACTTTCGTGCCCTGTGACTTCTACATCACTGAATTTTGTGTTCTGAATGATTTTTTTCCTATGTTTTCTCTTTTTAAATGCCATGATTTCTTCCTTCAGACTTCTGGTGCATGCTTATTGCTTATTAGAACTTGGTGATGCTGAAAAATATCCAGTTGGACTTCGTTTTCTTTTCTAGGTATGTTAAAACTTACTTGCTCCCAGACAAAGCTAAAATGGGTAAGAGAAAAACTTCAGTGAAGAAGAGGACAGTGAATCCCGTTTACAATGAAGTGTTACGGGTAAGAACAAATACATGCTCTGAAAACCTGTGTTGTAGCAGGCACCCATACCAGGTCAGGTCTGGAAGGACCCTGCCTTTTTGACCAGGCTTCTTTGCCTGCCTCCAGACAATGGTGCACTGCTCTTCCCTTGGGTTTGTGAGGGCAGAGATGCTTAAGGTTTCCCTGCACCCATCTGTGCAGCATCTAAGATTTCTCTGGCAAAACCACACCAATGATCTTTGGATGAGATAGGGACCAGCAGCCTGTGCTGCCCTGAGCCAGTGTCAAGGAGTGTTCTCTTCCCCAGCATGCAGTCACGAGACATGGGACTAGTAAGAAAGGTCTTAGTTATATGATCTTATCATCAAAGCCTAGGGGATTATCTAACAATGCCCAGGCTTGTGGTAATAATTCTTGAAAGAATATTGGGTTTGCCCTGTGATGAATGGAGCGCTAAGTTTCTCCATGCTCAGCAGAAAAGCTTTGTCAGGGTAGTAGTATTGCTGCAGGACAAAAAAAGAGGCATTCAGATTGAGGCCAGTCCATTAGTGCATGTGTGGAGTGGGTCTAGTGTCTCAGACAGAATTTATTACAACTTTTGAGTAGTTTATTTCCAGTTGTGAAAGAAACAGAAGAAAAATTTGAACAACCTGACTTCCCTTTCTCCCTCTAGTATAAAATAGAGAAAATGGTGTTGCTGATCCAAAAATTAAATCTCTCTGTTTGGCACAATGATCCACTGGGACGTAACAGTTTTTTGGGAGAGATCGAAGTAGACTTGGCCAGCTGGGACTGGAGCAACAGAAAACCCAACTGGTACCCACTGAAGCCCCGAGTAAGTGTGTCTCAGCTGCAATCCTGCTTTGTAGCCCAATCCTGAAGCCTTTAGGTGTGACAAAAGTCCTTACTGATTCCTCTGAGGTCTTTGAGTGGTGTGGTGGAACAGAACAACCTGAACTGTACCTAGGGAAGTGCAATAAAACACCCACAAGCCCTGGACATATTAGTGCAGTATTCTCTGCTCTGAACACAGGTCTTGTCGGGTCTTATTTCATGACTGTTCTGTAGGGACGCTTTCATAAATGTGATCTGACACTAATCAACAGAGACTCTGACATGACTTTGCCTCTCTCTCTACTCACATGAAGACAATCCCTTAAAAATAGACAGTAGAGTACTAGGTGATGCAGTTGAACATGCCTTGAGAGGTAAATATTCAGATGCCACTTTTTGTAAAGCCTGTACAACTCCCTGTGTGCTTCTGGGTTCAGAGGTCTCATGTGAGATCCCTTTTTACAAAATGAAAGAAATTTGTCTTTCAGAATTAAGATGCTTTATTATGTCCAGCTGGAAATGTCTGGAAGGGCAGCCTTGCCCTGAATCATTAGGCTTTTGGTTCTGAGGGACCAAGTTTGAGAACAAAATCACAAAGAAAGGAGTTGCCCTGAGGACAGACTGCTCCAGCCATGCAAAACCAGAGTTTCTCTGTTTGTGCCCCTCCATTGAACTGAAAAGCCGTTTGCCTTGCTATATTTGCACAGTCCCTTGTTAGTCAATCATAACTCTTTCTGTTTCAGAGTCTCTCTGCTGTTAATGGTGCAGATCATCGAGGAGTGATGAATTTGTCTATTAAGTATGTCCCTCCAGGAAGCCTAGGTAAAGTGCATTCATGCATTAAGAAGTGTTGCCCATATGTAGAAATGCAACTTGCAATGCCTCATCTGTTTAAGTGCTGGTTAATTACTAATCTCTTTAGAGCAAGATCTTAAGAGATCAGCCCAAAGGCACAACCAGCAGTGCTTGATAGCACTATCTGCAGCCTACATTTGATTTTCACATCTGGACATACTGGGAAAGTGTTGGGGAGAGTGGAAGGGCTCAACAACCTCAAACTCATCAGCTGTTACACGCTGTGGGCACTGCAGGCTGCTGTGATGTGGTGGCAGCAACACATAGCCCCTCTTACTGTGGGCACGAGGTTGGGTTTGCACAACAGTTCCTTCTCCTTTCCTGTTTCAAAGCAGCACCTGCACATTGTGTCAAGAGTCCCCTGCAGCTGCAAGTATGACAGGGCTGGTCATCATGTTGTGGCACCCAGGCAGAGAGGTGTACAGCTCCCAAGGGAGTGAGTGTGCAGAGGAGCCATGCTGCTACTCCCTCAGGCTCCTGGAGAGGAAGCCTGTTGTTTTGCTAGCTGTTCTAAGGGCTGGGCGCAACAGTTTTTCTCTTCTCCCAAATGGTAGGTCTCCAGAATCCTCCCTCCGGTGAAGTTCACATTTGGGTCAAAGATGTCAGGGACCTGCTGCAGTTGCGTCCTTCTGGAGTTGACTCCTTTGTGAAATGGTAAGTGCATGGGAGCATGGGATTGACTTTGATCCTGGGTCTGTGCCTCCACAAAGCAGGATGTTTTCCTCTCTTTTCTCACGCTCATCTTGCTATGCCTCCACACTATAAAGCCTTCCTGTTGCTTTGGAGTCTGTAGGAGAGAATTGCCCTTGTTATTTACTTTTCGCCAAATTAGGAAAATCCTTGCTGTGATAAAGCTTTTGGTCAGTCACTCAGTGATTTGCCTCAATAATATCTGAGTGAGAGAAGTATGTGGGCCCTGCACCTTCGTCCAGTGTGTTCACATGAAATTGTGAATTCTGCCTTGATACAGGCTTGTATGGAAAGTTTGGGAATTTGTTAGGGACTTGCCCAGAACTAACCTAAAGATGGTTGGATCCTGTTTTGATCTCCAGAATTTAGTATGTGCATGTTTTCTGCATCCTGAAACATCAGTTCTGCTTGTTATATGGGAGAAGGTGCTGCAAATACTCTAAAAAATTAAAAATCTTTTAAGGGATTTTAAAGATTATTTTAGTACTCTGAAGTGCTCACCACATTTACAGAGTTCTCCTGCAGAAAGGTTTGCTTCTCTGACCATTTCTTAGACATGTAAGTGATGAAAATTTCTAAAAATAGATATATGTGAAAATAGTGTCCATTTTTAATATACAGTGTCAGTCTGCAAGGAAAAAATTGCCAAAAGCAGATAATTTCAAGCAAATACAGAATCACAGAATCACAGAATGTTAGGGGTTGGAAGGGACCTCTGAAGATCATCTAGTCCAACCTTCATCCCAGCATACCTAACCACTACACCACAGCCTCAGGTGCTAGATCTACTTTTTTTTAAACACCTCCAGGGTTGGTGACTCCACCACCTCCCTGGGCAGCCTGTTCCAGTGCCTCACCACTCGTTCAGTAAAGAACTTCCTCCGAATATCCAATCTAAACTTACCCTGATGCAACTTGAGGCCATTTCCCCTTGTCCTGTCATTAGTAATTAGAGAGAAGAGACCAGCACCAGCCTCACTACAGCCTCCCTTTAGGTAGTTGTAGAGGGCAATAAGGTCTCCTCTCAGCCTCCTCTTCTCCAGACTAAACAAACCCAGTTCCCTCAGCCGCTCTTCATAGGGCATGTTTTCCAGACCTCTCACAAGCCTTGTTGCCCTTCTCTGCACCTGCTCCAGCACCTCAATTTCCTTCCTGTACTGTGGTGACCAAAACTGGACACAGTACTCGAGGTGAGGTCTCACGAGTGCCAAGTACAGGGGCATGATCACCTCCCTTTCACACTTCCTTTCTGAAAGTGTTTGGTTTTAAAAATTATATTCTTGGCCAAAAAAAAAAATTCACCCAGGAATTATAAACATTTCCCATTAAATATACAGAAATTTCTTATGTTGAGACCAAATTCTTCCTTTCTTCAGAACCGAGGCTTGTTTAGACCAATGAACTTTGTAGGAACAATTTGAATCTCAGGTGATATTCAGTACTACATGCTGTATTTTTTCTCCTCTCAAAGCTATGTGCTTCCAGACACCAGTAAGAAGAGTTACCAAAAGACTCGAATCATAAAAAGAGATACAAACCCTGTTTTCAATCACACTATTGTATATGATGGCTTTCATACGGAAGACCTAAAGGACGCTTGTGTTGAACTGACTGTGTGGGATCACGAAAAACTTACCAACCATTTCCTTGGAGGAATCAGGCTGGGCCTTGGGACAGGCAAGTGATTTCCTTTACATTAAATGTATACTGATGCCATATTCCTGAGCCAGAATGCATAGTGGGAAGTTGCAGAGCATTTTCCTGTTGGGGGAAACCAGGAATGGAGAGTGTCAGTAACTGGTAAGAATCTTGGTACTTGCACTGTGTCTGGGCTGGAGGGGACTGTGGTACCACGATAACAACCCGCTATTGCCATTTTCTGCCAACATCAGCTCTGAGGTCTGGCAAAACTCAGGAGTCTTCTTGGGTCCATCAGAGAGTTCTGCTGCTGTTATAGGAAAGCAGGCTACCGTACAAGGCAGTATGCTCCTCCCAGGGAAGAGTGCTCAGAGATGAAGAAAACACGAATGCCGTGTGGGACAGCACCACCTGGTGACTCCGTCCACTTCACCTCCTCCTTTTGAAATGCTTTAGTAGCTGGAATAACTAATATTTGAAAAACGGGGCAAGCTACACTAGTTGCTCTCGTAGGTAATCAGTACTGAGAGTACATCAGCTGGAGTTAAATCGTAAATTGAAAAAATGAAGTTGTCTATGTATAGACTAAGGTGTTAATTTTTTTATTTTGTTTTTACTTAGATGATGCAGATGAAAAACCTCAGTAGAGGTGCCATTTGCCGCACTGGGAGACAGTCAGTGTCTCTGGGAGGTGATGGCACGAGGTTCCAGTTCAAAAAAGGACTTAGACCTGTGCTTAGCTGGAAGTGTTTTATTTCAGTAGGGTTCCTCAATCTTGAAGTTAGGAAAATTCAGGTATTTTAAGACAGTTTTAAAAAGCAGATGAGACCATCTCCCATTGCCCATCTGCGCAGCTTCAAGCTTTGTCCCTCTCTAAACATCCTTTCCTAGCTTTCAATGTGCCCCATACCTAGGCTTTGACAGATAGCATATTCATCTTTGTATTTTTGTAAGTGGGATAGCTAAGGTTTTCTAAACTATTTCTTATTAAACAAGAAAGTTCCACAAGAGATGACAGACAAACAGAAGATTTCTCAATGTTGCAATAAAGTGTTAGTGTTCCTTGAGGGGATGAGGGAAACGCTCATAGTAGCTGAAATGTCTACGGTGCACCTATGTTTATTGGATTTGTTTATATGTTCTCTGTTTTCAGTCTCTTGACATGTCACCAGGAGAGTTGTGAACTATCCAGTGGGAAGAGGGAAACAAGAATAAGCTCATATGCAAGATATACAAATACCAATCCCAAGATAAGCTGTGATCCAAATTTAGACCTTTATCTCATTGATAGGTAGTTGGCATGTGAAAATTTGTTTGAATAATTGACTGGGAATTAATGTACATACTTTTCATTATTGTATGTTTGATTCCTATACAAAGGAAGCATGGAACAAGAGAATTTAGACAAATAACTCCACTCTGTCCACAAGAAAATCTTTTAAGGGGAAACTAAGCCTTTTAGACCTTCTTTACCATTCTGAAAGTTGCAGAAAGGGCTTGGGCTCAATATAGTTGTCCTTGGCAGGTTCTGTTTAGGATTCTTAACATTTGTGGCTTTTACTTGTCTTCATTCTAAACCCTGGTGTAAAATGGAGTTCATTACCAGAAGAACAGGAGGTGTTTGGAGTGCAACAGGAGGTACTTAGAGTGCAGCTTTAGGTCAGCACCTATTATATCAAGACACTGCCTGCAACAATTGCATCCCATTGACTATTTGTGCATGGAGTAGAAGCTCTTTGTGTAGCTCCCAATGTTGTAGTTCTGTTGTTCTTTACAGGTTTGAGCTATGGCATCTCTGTGGACTGGATGGACTCCACGCAAGAGGAGGTGGCCTTTTGGCAGGAGATGATGTTGGCTGCCAATGAATGGATTGAGGGATTGCTGCCACTGCGCTCACTGGCAGGGAGGAAAAAACTGAAATAACTACCATCTGTGCCATATAAAGGCTGAATGTGTTCATTAGAGTTAGGAAATTTCCTGCACTGGGGTGAAGAAACCATTCATGGGCTGACAAGTGTCAGGTTCATAAAGCAATTGACAGACGTCACTTTGGAGATGTTAAATGTTAAGTACAAGTTCCCTGACAGAGGACATGGAAGATGCCAAACTCACACTTGATTTTGACCAAGAAGAAACTTAATATTCCTTTTAATTCAATCATGTATATTCAGTATCCTTGAATTCTCTTTAGCTCTGGGAACACTGACAGAAGGAAAGGGAGGTATAGGTGTTTTTATTTTTTTACTGTTTCTTGTGCCATTTTTTTTTCTGTACAGAGATAAAGTTGTACTAAAGCAGCAGCATGGTGTTATTCATATTCCCCTGCAAGTGGTACCGTCATACTTGGTATAGTCACCAGCAATCACAGTCTGAGAATCGGAGCCTTGCATTTGTGGCTGGTGATGACACACCTCTAACATGAGGAAAATTGAGATCCAAGGTGAATCCAAAGGAAGAGGGGACTATCTGAAACAGAAAACAAAGCCATGGAAGGAGGATAACTACGAAGAATTAAATATATTAATTTCTTTCTGCTTTAGTGTGAAAGAGAGAAGTGATGGTCCTGCAGCTAGTGGTACTTTGCAACCAGGGGCTGTTTTCCTGATCTTCCCACAGGCTTCCTCAATAACCTCAGGCAAGTTTCTCTATGAAAGGACAGTTTCAGTGCAATATAAAATAAAGAGCTTGCCCAAGTGTAAAACATAGTTACATCACTGATGGGCCTAGTTGCACCTTTGAAATGTGTCTGTGCAAAACATTTCAGCATGAAATAGTTATGTAGAAAATAGTCTTACATTTGCCTGGCACAAAAGGTCAAGAAAGAAAGGTTAAAAACCACAATGGAATGCAGGAGATGTTGGCAATCAGTGGGAGAGGTAAGTAGGGAGAGAACGAATGTGAAGGGTAGCTGCAGAGCTATGGATGTCTGTGGTGGTCTCCTGACTTTGCCCTTCTAGTGCTCTTCTCACCTGATGCTGGTCAGCAAGTTGTCTGTGGCTGGAATTTCCTTTTTGGCAGTAGCTTGCCAGAACTTTGCAGCTGCCACATTGACCATGGCAGAGTGGCTTTCTGCATGCATTTTTGAAATGCAGCTTTGTATTTTGTATTTTGGATGTACATATTGTGATTAAATAGAATGTTTTTCTTTAGTCATCAACTGGTCTCCTTGTACCTTTTTTTATCGCAGCCTGAGTAACGAAAAAGCAAAAGAATGATGTCAAAATGAAGCATTTTTGCCCAGAGAAGAGAAATGTCACGGAGAAATATTTTTTGCAGCTATCCTACCCTTGATTTTAGTTTTGTGTATATTTCGATACTCTTCTTCAGTGTAATGATTTTATTTACCTCAAGCTCAGTGTAAATTTTCAGCTTAGCAAAAATGGTTGTAAATAAATAAATGGAAAAATTTACACTTAAAATTACAAGACTTGTAAAAGAAATTAAGGCATTTGTGATATAATCAGAAGCTTTCATGGGAAAAAAAATAAAGAAGATGGATTTGCAATTGGAAAAAGATAATACTTGAAAATGTACCAGTCGTAGTACTGAAAGCACTGAGAGTCTGTAGAGCAGCAGATTTAAATAACAACTATATCACGGAGATTGTGATATATATATCTATAGCATGTCAGTCCAAAGACATTTTGTATGGGCTCCAGCCTGGCATGTTTTGTTCATGAAGGTTTGGTCATTTATTGCCTTTGTGGGATAAAATAACAATATTGGGCCTGAGAGTTTTAAAATTATCTTTGCCTATTTAGGTGCCTAACATGTGAATATTTATGCATACATATAACTTTCCTACTACAAGGAGCCCTGCTCAGTGGAACAGTGGCTCATTGCAGTGAAGTTACACACTTCTGCTCTCACTCCAAGTGCTTCCCTATCCCACAGGGTGCTCTCTGGGGTTGGGGAATTTCTGCTGCGAAAGCCATCAGTAATGCCAGGGCTTTTGGCTTGAGCAAGTCAGGGTCCCCTATGTTCAGCTGACTCTTGTCCACCACAAAAACGGAGTCATCCCTCCTCCTCTTCTTTCTCCTCCTCATGTGCAGTATTAGCACATGGTTGCAATGATGTTGCTAAAACTGCTGTTTGCATTAACCAAGCTGTAAATGATTGTGTTGATATTTCAGAAAATTAATGTCTTTTTTCCCTGGTGGTGCCAATAAGGGAAGAAAAAGAGGATCAGTGAGCCATTTTTATCCCAGCGCAGCTGCTTTTGTGAACTTGGCCCAGGGTTGTGTGAACGGACTATTTTTGCATCCAGCTTCCATTCAGTATTGTTGTTAATCTTTCAGTGGCTTGTTCATTTAAACTAAGCCCTGATTAACTTAAGAAGCTTTCTTTGGTGTTTAAGTGTTTATCAGAATAAAAGATTACACTGCCAAACCATGTCCACATTTGTAACACAGCTGTACCTGAGGTAGCAAAATTTGCTCGATCTTCTTAATATACAAACCTCGGTATCTACAGTAGAGCTGGACAGTTGCTTTCCATAAGTATTCTGCATGTGAGTGGGAATGTGTTTCCTCTGAGTTTACGCCTTACTTATTTAACATTTTCTCAGGAACCCTCCAAGCAAATAAACAGGAGAGAAAGCAAGAGTCTAGAAATTATTTCTGCCCCATCAGGCAAATATATATGTGGTCTATGTCCATTCAAAACCATTCAAGTTACAGATATCAGAAACTATTGAAAATAGCTTGGAAGCTAACTAAAAATGAGAAAGAAAGAATTGTTGAATCTTGACCAACCACACTTGGAGCCAGACTCTTTTCAGCAGTGCCCTATGACAGGACAAGAAGCAACAAGTACAAGCTGGAACACAGGAAGTTTCATTTAAGTATTCGGAAGTACTTCTTTACTGTGAGGATGACAGAGCACTGGAACAGGCTGCCCAGTGAGGTTGTGGAGTCTCCGTCTTAGGAGACTTTCAAAACCCACCTGCATGCAATCTGTGTGATGTGCTCTAGGCAATCCTGCTTTAGCAGAGGGGTTGGACTAGGTGATCTCTACAGGTGCCTTCCAACTCCAACAATTCTATGAAACATCCAGTGAATGAGTGTCGCAGAGGTGATGGAAAAGAAGTAACTGAATTAATTACACGTTACTCAATATTTGCTCAGCTTTTCATTCAATAAGGAAAAAAAAATCAAGCATGAAGGACATTCAGGGAGTTACACTGGCTAAATAAACCCATGTAATAATGGGATCTGTTGAAATAAGAAATGCTGTCTTTTTGCAAGCTTGTTAAACTAAATCAAAAAGTGTATCAAAAACTGAATAAATAAACACACTCCAGTTCCTGATAACTAAGACTGAGCATATTCAGCACCAGGTTTGGCTGTTTGTTTTAGTTGGCTGTTTTGTACTTTAGTATCTTTCATGGCTTAATCCTTTTTCTTTTCCACCTGCCTCCTTTCCATTGTGTCTTGGTCATCTGCTATTACTGATAAAACAGATGCCCAGGAAGAGATGTCCCTCTGTGCACTGTCATGAACGTTGTCAGAAGACTTTGCAAAGCTCACTGTAAAGCACAATGCAAAAGCATGTTTACAAAGATGCTGTGTTACTGGAGCTGTATCACTACTGCGCAAGATTCTACAGAGCTATGGAAAGTTCTTGAAACAGAAATCGCTTCCCATGGGGTCAGTCAGAACTAGCCACTTTATCTCACAGGCTGCATTTTCTGGGATGCTTCTTGTAGTGGTGGTTCTGCCACAAGGAGGAGGTCTCCCAGGTTCACGGGGTCACAGGAGGACTCTGAGCATGTTCTGGTACTGTGGTACCAGCTCCTAGCCTGTTGTGAGCAGGCAATGACTGATTTGTAGCAATGATGTTTGAACAAGAGCAGGCAAGTCCAGGGTGGCTGTTCTCACTTTGGGGGCATTTGCCTACTTCTCCCAACTTTCTGAATATGATAGTTGGTTCGAGTGTGCTAGATCAGCTCAAAGCAGCACAAAAACTGACCATTAGCCTCCAGGAGGCCCATAGAGGAATTACTTTTAATGGCTTGCAATGACATCTCTTCCTTCAGAGGGAGGGACAGGCACAGTGGAAAGCTAGAAGTGTCTCCTAGGGCCTTTACAGGAGTTCAGCAGCCCTGGACCAAGCTCCTTTCAGTTTCGCATTAATTTTCCATTCACTCAGCTGAAATGCCTCATGTCAGAGAGTAAAATCTGGATGAGGTTGGGTGAAGATACAAGCAGGCAGCAGCATCCTAGGAAGAGTGGAGGAACAGGAGCAGGGTCTGAGCTTGCCAGGTTTGCTGGTCACACCAGGTTCTCACGGAGGGCTCTGGTT
>NW_009733286.1:0-1738 GCF_000703405.1 Apaloderma vittatum | reverse complement strand
ACAAGGGACCTGAATATAGGTGCTCACTAAAGCAGACAGATACTTGCTTTTTAAAATGCTGCAAAATCATATTATGGTTGAATTTATCTCTGCGTTGTGGCAATCCAGCCTCTGTTGTAGACTCAAACTAGCTAAACCAGCCCTGTTTACTAGATTATTTTAGGGGGAAAAAGTCCTGAGTATGAAGGCATTTCTTCTGGGCAGTTTTCTTTTTTTTTTTTTCCCCAGGACTGCAGTCAGGGCTTAGCGAATTACTTGGCATGTTGTATTTTACAAAATCGAAAATATACAACAGTTCTACCCACTGCAGCACATTAAAGACCCCCACAATTAACACCCAATGGGCATTGTAGCTTCTGATGAAAGGGTATGTGTTTAGCAGTGTTGAACAGAGCAAATCCAAGTATATTTTGCCTTTTGTAACTCCACAGAGCTGCCTGTGCTGCCACTAAACTTGAGGTGCTACCAGTAGAAACAGAAATCAGATTTCATGCATCTAACAACCCATAATGCCATCCTCCTGGTTATTAATCCAAAGTAGCTCTTGAGCTGTAAGCTGTCTGTGCTCTGGATGTGGAGGGGAAGGCATGCAGCTGTTTTCTGGCAATGTAAGTAGCTCAGACACCCAGTCTGTAGGAAGAAAAAACACAATAACTGTTTTTCCTCTCCACCTCTCTCTCCCACTCACCATTATTAATTTGTCCTGATCACAATGGCTTCTATTTTGCTGTAAGCAGATCCTGTTCTCTTCTTAGAAGGACTTGAACAGCTACAAGGACATAATATTCTCAGTGCAGGATCTATTCTTGGATTCAGGCAGATCTCTTGATAGGAGCCCCCATTTTTCAGCCAGCCAACCTATGACCATTTTCACATGATCATAATCTGAAATAAGACCTCAGCAGCTGCATCTGGAATAAGCCATCTCAAGGTAATGAGCTGACATTTAATTTATTGTCACAGGGAGATGTTCTGCGAGTGTTTTACATCTCTTCACAAGCCCATCTGACTTGCTCGCATGTGCAAGCCATTGGAGCCGGAGACTGTTGACGCGGAAGTCACAGACACTGCTGACGATCAATGTGATCAAGCAAATGCCACCTTATTAACGGACTAACGCGGTTAATACACAGTTCACAACGCCCTTGTTTTCTAAATGCTCTATATTGATTGGCTATTACCAACACACGCAGTCCATGCTCCTGTTCACACACTGTTTTCCTTTGCTGATTCGCTCTTCTCCCCAGCTGCATCCTGAGTTTGTTTCTGTTTTCAGTCATATACACCAGCCACAGCTCCTTGCTTTTCTTTGCTTCAGCATATTCTCACAGCTAGTGACCTTCACAATGTCCTTCACAAACTCTCATCAAGCGAGGCCTAAAACTTGTCTAAAAACAGGCTACCTGGCTTGTTCAAAACATGTCTGCTGTTCTCTAAATATCCCACAATTCCCCCTTTTTGTTTTTGAACAAGCCAGACTCCATGCATAAAACGTTTAACTGCTATCATTTTAGAATACATCCCAATATAATCAATGTTATCAATATTCCAATCAATAAAACAACTCTATGAATCATATCCCTTAGGCAGCACTATAAATGAAAAGAAACAGAACGAAACACTCCCCATCACCAATCGCCCTAAATCATCCAGACCCGCAGTCGCTGGGGAGCCCCTGTTGCAGCAAGGTCTCTGGAAAAGCCCTCTCGACAATTGGGAAGTCCTACGCAGTGCGTCC
>NW_009733285.1:0-11043 GCF_000703405.1 Apaloderma vittatum | reverse complement strand
TCTCCCTAGAGCAGCGGGGGCTCAGGAGAAGCAGCCACCTCGCTGCCTCACACTTGTGTCCTGAGGCGAAGTACCTGTGACCCCCGGGGCCTTTGAAAACCTCCTCAGGAGTCCCTTTAGGAGGCTGTTTTGTCCGGGCATGGCCCTGCCCTGCCCCTCCCGCTGGAGCTAGGCCTCTGGGAAGCAGCTCTGTGGCACTGCAGGGGCGGAGCTGAGTCACAGAATCTCGGTGGTTGGGAGAGACCCCTGGAGATGATGAGTCCAAGCCCTGCCAGAGCAGAATCACCCAGAGCCCATCACACTGGAACACGTCCAGGGGAGTTTGAAAATCTCCACAGACAGCCTCCCCAACCCTGCTGGGCAGCCCCTTCCAGCGCCACGTTACCCTCACAGTAAAGAAATATTTCCTGGTGTTTGGGTCCTTTCAACACGGAGACGCAGAAGGTGTGTGGGAGCCTTACACGTCCACTCCCCTCAAGTGCAGCCTCAGCCAGCCCAGGGTGGTCAGTCCCCAGCTGAACGCCTGCACTGCAAAAGGAGATGGCACAGAAGCAGCTTTTACTGAATTTGAGCTATCTGCCGGCAAAAAAAGAGCCCCTTTCTGAACAGCAAGGCTCTCCCCACTTCTGTGGGTGTCCTCATTGCCTGCCTCTTCGAAACACAGAGGGCTGAGTGCCGCATCGTCTGTCCAAACTGGAGATGCCAAAAGTGTACTCCTAATTTACTAGCAAAATCATAATAATAAAATTATAATAACTGCAGATTTTATCTATGCAGACATGCTGCCTAACAGCTCATCACTAGTCAGTGTTCTTTCATGATGTGAGTTCTATCCAAACAATTGCTACAAAACACTCGTAGCCGCGGATTTCCTGGCTCTTGCATAGAGCAATAATTAACCAATAAAAAGCCTTTATAACATCTTTTTATGAAGAGATAATACTAAGCATGCGGAGCATTTCAGTGGTAGATTATATCTGCCCTGTATAAAAGAAAAGCTGGCAAAATGCAGCTGAGTACCTACATGACATCGAAATACAGTTTCTTCATGCAAGTCTGAGAAACTAGAAAAGGAGCATGTTGAGGGGCTAATGAAACAAACTGAAAGGAATATTTATCATACAGTTACTGTGACATCTCCCAAGTACACAATTTCATCTAACGGAATGACAAAACATTGCGCATTTAAAAAATCAGTTTAGTTTAGTAAATCTACCAAAACCACTTTTATCTATATGATTCTAAACTGTTTTTATCTCCTACTTACTTTAGGGTCTGAATAAGTTCCAGGTAATTTATTTTCAAGTCTTTTCTTCCCGGCATACTTTTTAAAACTGATTTTTCAGTAAATGCCGCTACAAAAAGCACCTTTAACTTAGAAGTTACTATCTGTAGACAGTCATAGAGGATAGATTGTAAACAGAGATTAATGTAGCTTTGCAGCTAGCATCTAAATCCACCAGTCATGGGTTTCTTTGGTGCGTTGCCAGTAACCTTTGGGCTGCTGCACAGGAACAAAAGTACCTGAGAAAGATTTATATAGACTGATCTCTGAGGCTTTCTGTGTAGAAGAGTTTCCTCTTTTGATCTAGACTAGCAGAGACATATTGTATACCTAACTTAAAATGGAGAGGTACAGAAGAATTGACTGCACTTCATTCCTATACTCATTATTGCTCTAAAATGCTTACAGGTCGATACAAGACAAACATGTTTAGGCCCTCCTAGTCTACCCAATTTCAGCAGCCTGCCCACACCAGCCAGCCACTCAAAGCGAAGCTTAGCCTTCCTCCTGTGGTTGTCTCTGCTGGAGACAGATTTACAGAAACAGATATTCACTTCTCGTGTTTATGGTGATTACAGGAATATTTAGCATAATATTTCAACCTGGTTTCATAATACACTTTCTGCGCTTTGATCAACAGAGATATTCACATTTTTTTTATCGTTGGGCTTTGAAACTGTAATCAAGAAAAAGAATTTGAGTAAATCCGTGATTTAATTAGTATAAGAATGTTTTTGGGAAATCAAAAGTTTCCTGAGATTGAAGGATTTACATGTGTCAATTCAGAATCAGCCTGCCATGCGCTTAGAAGATTTACAAGAACTGTGTGAAAAGTTAAAGACAAGTCTCTTGAGATTATTGGCCATTTCTTAACTTAGTTTTAATGAAAACAACAGCTTATGTACATACCTGTTTGCAAATGCTTTCCTTTATATGAAAGAATTAAAACACGGCTTTATGCGGACAAATCTGTGTGAGATGATATTAAGCTTTAAGAAATGCAGTAACAGTCTAATATTATCGCTCCAGAAATAAACATGAATCACTGAAGGGAGTAACTCCAAGTATGTAAGTGGCATATTACGGTTGGTTTATAAGCATGATAGACGTGTCTTTCAGACAAAATCTATAATAGACACAGTTAATAGTGGCAATTAAACTGCAAAACAACTATAAGAAAGGTATTGATACAGTTGCTCTTTGTACTTTCTGTGGAAGGAGGCATCACGGAGGCATATTAATAGTTTTTAACTTGTCTGAAAAAAAAATGATGTAGAGATGCTGTATTCCTGTGGTGTTCTCTAGGCATATTCTTAAAATCCTGTTGACCAGTATGTTATAACCTCTAAATTAAATATATATATGATTAATTAAATATATATAATACATATTATTAAATGTATATATAGATAATGTCATCTCTAACCAGCAGAGACCAGTTTTTCAATCATCACCTTTTAGAATAAGTTTTGAAATAAGTCAGGACGTGACGAGGGCCAGCTGGGAGCAAGGGGGCTGTCACTGCAGCCATCTAGGCAGGGACCTCACCAACCAGCTCAGCAAGGCAGGTCCAGAGATGGTGGCCAGGTTCAACCAGGAGTCCACACCGTGGGGCAAGTCTCTGGTGACAAGGCAGGTCCGAGGCCAGTCCAGGTCACATCAAGGTCCTTGAACAGGCACCATGGCCACAAACCACTGTTCCTCCACCATCACTCTGGGAGGGAGCAAAGGGCCAGGGCTGAGCTTAAATGGGCACCCAGGGCCTTGGGCAAGGGTGTGGGTGAGGCTCCCCGTGAGGCTGCTTGGGGTTATTAATCCTGATTAGGGCATTAATGAGTTAGTGCCCTGACACTTTCAGTAGGCAGCCCTGCCCACTAATCCATAAAACACAGGTTATTCGACCCTCTGGTTGAATATTAGCTGAGCGGCATTAAAAACAAATTGCCAGCTAATTCTGCTTCTCTGCTGGTGTTGATATATTGATGGTCATTTCTCGGAAAATAAACTGCTTTAAAAAAAAAATTCTTGTATTCATATTTTGTATGTTGTTAGCTGTTTGGTAAATACCTCACTGTGGCTAGCTTGGGTAACGAAATCTTCAAAAATGGCTGTATCCACTTATGTTCTGATAAATGTCTTTTGAGTTGAGCACACAATAAATTGTCTTTAAGATGTCATCTGTAATGCTTGCAGTTCTGATTACCTACTGTAACAAACTGAGGCCCTCCAGACTGAAGAAAATGTTAATCTTAGAGGATTAAAGCTGTCCGAAGAAGGCAGCTGAACATTTCTTTTGATTAGAAAAATAGCTGATAAAAGAAAAAACTGGTAATAAGTTAGCAGGCAAAGTAGCAGCAAAGATTTGGCGTTTTAATACTAGAAAAAGCTTTATAGTTTTATAGCTGAGTAACAGCTCAGAGCAGCTATCTATGGAAGCTGCAGAGCCCTCTTTGCAAGATTTCAGAGCAGGCAAGCAAAATTTTGGTCAAGGATGGTCAAGACATAAAAAATTTTTCTTCAGAGCAGAGGAGGAGATTCACTGTCCATTTAAGTTCCCCTTCAATGCTATGTTTCAATCATTTCTACTCTCTTTATGTCTATACCTCCTTTTTCTGCTGCTAGGAAGTGCCCATTTTTTTCCACAGACTTGAGAAAATCTGTTCACCCAGTTGGCAGGAGGAGGAAGTGGCTTTGTTTGCAGCTTGTCTGCCAGGAAGGAAAACTCTGACAATGATAAAAGGGTTTTGACCAATATTAAAAGAGTTTTGACCAATGTCCTCTATCCTCTTTAGATTTTCTCTGTGACACCTAGAATTCGTGCATAGATAAAATAATATTTTAGCTTTAGCAGCCTCATCTTCCTTTTTGATTCATATTTGTGACAATCTTTTCCAGAGACAGGTTTCTGTTAAGTCTTTTCCGTACTATGTATACACAGGTAGTGTAGATTTTTAAAAAATAATATAAATTCCATGGCCAGTGAGCAAAAAACCCCACAGAACTGTTGTTCTCTGCAATCTGAATTACTTCTTTGCTCTCTAAAGGTCTGGCGTTTTACACACATTTTGTGCTTACTTTCAGGTGTTGCTATGGCATCTCTTGGTCACAAGAGGGAACTCGCATATCAGTCTCTATGCTTTATATTGAAACTCTAAGGTCTCTGCAGACTAATAAAAAGAATACGGTAGGAAGTGTGTGTGAGAGACGTGTAAGTGTGCATATATAAATCCGTATATATTTATATCCACATGCCTTTTAGTTACCAAAGAAAGGAAACCATAGAAATATG
This sequence comes from Apaloderma vittatum, assembly GCF_000703405.1. Classification (NCBI taxonomy): domain Eukaryota; kingdom Metazoa; phylum Chordata; class Aves; order Trogoniformes; family Trogonidae; genus Apaloderma; species Apaloderma vittatum. The sequence goes on along the minus strand of NW_009733285.1, from coordinate 6,469 downwards.
GAATAATAACCCTAGCAGGCATGACAAAAGGAAACTCGAGCCTTAGAATGACCCAGAAATATCTTTCTTGTACTCAAGGGTATATATCTTACACTCACAGGTGTATATATGTGCTCGTGGCTTGTGGCTTATCTCTGTTCCCACATGTAAATCTCAAAACTAGTACTAACTTATGGTGTCAGACAGAGCAGAACATGTTCCCTCTCAGCAGAGCCTGTGAGCATGGATTATTCTCACCAACAGCATTGAGCAGCCTTTAGATTTAACGTTTGGTTTTGAGCCCCGGATCACCTTTCATCTTTGCAGAGAGTCCTTTGCCAGCTAAAACTTGACTGCCCTTGGGATCTGTCCCAGAATTAATGATACTGAACGTACGTGCATATTGTTTTGTTGTTAGCTGTATCCATTAAAGGAGATGACTCAAGTACTAATTAATTTGCAATTTTTACTACATGCCAGTGGCAGCAGCATGAGCTGGATCCAATCTGCTCAAGGCTCGTTTTTCTAAGATAAACAAGTCTATAAATCCAGAGCTTTCTTATCTGAATCTTAATGTTGTCCTCAGAATTTGGTGTGATACAGCTTCATACACTGATGTTCCCACTGGCCAAACAGCTGGCCAGCATTCCTACTAATGTATTTGCAAGTTCCCTCAAGAAAACACGTAATAAATGCTCCTAATAAACTGGGCATAGTATGGGAACGTCTCTTGGAAATGTTGCTGCTGTTTCCCTTCACCTGCTAGAGAAGATAGCCCATGCACAACTTCCAAGATAAACTCTGACAGTTCAGTAGCTGAATTTGCATCTGGATTTGTTGACATTTGAGCTGTAGATGCTCAGGGCGGCTGACAGCAACCTTCCTGCGCAAGGGTGAACTACCTTGTCTCACCCCTGTCCCTTACATAGATTTCTTAAGCTCTTCTGTCTCATGCACAAATTGCAGTGGCCCTTTAGCTTATCCCATGGCTGCCAGCGTGAGCTGTATAGTCGGGCAGTAGGTGCAGCGTGCAGTCTCAGTTGGTTTGCCTTTCAGATGTGTCGTGCACTTTGCACATTTTCCATTTCATCCTCTGACCCTGTGAGTTCCTTAATCGCCTTCAATTTTTCTTGTGATACAACTGCTGCCCGTCAAATACACCATGGTGAAGAACATCCTCGCTGTGCCACAGATGCAGCGGACGTTGGGCCACACGTCGGTGATGTGTCACAATCGATTTGGGGCCCTTGAGTAAAGAAGTGTCCTGCGCCATAGGGCTGACTCCTAGAAAAGCTGTTGATTGTTTTGTTTGGGATCTGGAAGTAGATGTTTGGAGAGATGTGCAAATTTCAAGAAGCACAGAGTGGATTCTGTTAAACTGATTCGTGTTTGTGCGATGAAAGCCTAGGTAGGTAGGAGAAGGCAGGTTTCCTAACCTGAGCTTGACTACTGAACCACAAGTCACGTGGATATCTGACAGTTTTGATAGATGATAAGGCTGCTGGTCTTGAAACGCATGATTAACCATGATCTATAATCTACTTAACTGATTTATTAAACAATCTAATTATTAATTTAATTGCACCACACCTGCACAGCATTGTTCTGTTTGTTTAACTTGGTGGGATAAGCAAGTTTGCACAATCTAATGTAGAAGATCTTACCAGTTTGGGATTAGTCCAAGAAAATAATCTTAGACCTCCAGCCAGGTGTACAGTTATGAACATGTCTCATGCTGTTAGGACTCGTCATGTGGTACCGCAACCTTGATGTAAGCACAAACACACTGTCAGAAAGATGAAGACCCTCTCAAGGCTATAGCTTTTAACTGCTACGTTTTTGTGTGCTGTTGCTGATCCTGGGTTTGATTTGTGGCCGTAGCCACTCTCATCCTTGCAGATTAATCTGCAGTTACTGGTCTTCCCTCTTGATTGGGAATTTTGGTAACACTGACTGCAAATATATAGTCACCAAACTGTGAAGTAGAACAAAAGGATAGTGATAACTGAACTTTTTTGCATAATGGAGCCAGGAGAATGCCAGGTGTAGAACCGTGTGGCAGTGTTTAGTTGATTCCAATAAACTTTGAGGAAAAATTGAAGGGCAGAAAAAACATTTAGTCTTCATTATTAATTCTCCTATGTTTTCCTCAGAACACCTCATTCAAAAATAGGAAGCTTAGTTTCCAGTTGCTGAAAGTCAAAAACCTTTCCTTAAATTTTCCAGTGAAAATACAGACAGATACTCATTGAAGATATGTCCTATTTTGAGGACACAATCATTCAGATCATACATTTAATGTGAAAAAGATTCAGTTAGATCTTGTAAAAGTTCATTGTAGACCTATCCATTATATTTCCCATGTCAAACAAGACTTGTAATAAGTTGTACATATGCCAGGTTCTTTTCATTATTGATAAATCTGCAGAGGATAAGGCACGTTTCCACAAGTGCTTGGGTGTTGATTGAAAAGATACCTCTAGTTAATGTGCTTAGAATTGGCCTTTGTAAATAGAAAAACCCACAACTTGTCCAAATACAATTTCATGATATATCTAAACTTGCATAACTGAGGGCACCCTGTGAAGGATCTATTTGCTTAAACCATGGTGAGGTATGCTAAAAAAACTAGTCTTTTGGGGTGCTTGCCTCTAAATAGGTGGTAACAATTAAATGCATTTTTGCACTTTTCCTTCCTTGTGAACACCGTAGCCTTTATTTCTAGTCACAGCATGTTGCTGTGAAAATACCTTGTGGCCAGTGGGGATCTTTAAGTCTTCAGGGTTTTCCTTTCTTTTGCATTTTACTTAGTAATATGATGTCAGGTGTGTGGAGGCACAGCAAAATGAGAGTGAGCAACTTTTTCTGCCACCATGGAACAAACCTGTATCTCAATGGCTGATTTATATCCTTCCTGAAGTCGATGTCGGACAGAATATCTCTCTTCTCTCCCACAGGCTGCTTGCAAAGTCAGCACTGAGCTGATCATTATCTATGTCTCTTAAGTCATGGTTTCCCTCTTATTTTGCTCTTTTACAATTCCAATTTTGTGGGGAGTCAGGGGAAATTCCCCTCACTCCTGGGCTTTTTCTTGACCTATTAACCCTGGAAAATACTTGTGTAGTCTGAAGGTTACCAAATGAAAAGCCAGCAATATAAACGCAATAAACAAATCAAGGGTATCTGTTTTCTTGTGAAAAGGATCTCCTGATGATGCTGCTTCTGACATGAGCAAAAAGAAATCTCACTGATATTTCTGACAAGAGTAAAAAAGAAATCTCAGTGGTAGGGAGGCGACTTTATAGCGCCTTTCCAGTACCTGAAGGGGGCTACAGGAGAGATGGGGAGAGACTTTTTGCAAGGGCTTGTAGCAATAGGGCAAGGAGTAGCAGCTTTAGACAGAAGGAAGGTAGATTTAGATTAGTCGTAAGGAACAAATTCTTCACTGTGAGAGTGCCAAGACTTGAAACAGGTTGCCCAGAGAAGCTGTGGAAGCCCCCTCCCTGGAAGTGCTGAAGGCCAGGACAGACGAGGCTTTGAGCAAGCTGATCTGGTGGGAGGTGTCCCTGGCCATAGCAGGGGGCTTGGAACTAAGTGATCTTTAAGGTCTCTTCCCACTCAAACTATTCTATGATTCTATTGTTCTATGCCTCTATAATTGCACCTGAAAAAATACATTTAATGTAGTTTCGTATTTACTGTCACTTTTTCTAGATTATAACCTTCCAGGAAGAGGACAACATTTATCTTGTATCTCATAACAGTAGTCCGGACACTTAGGATTATTTACACAAGATCACCAAAGATTGCTGTTTGAACTGCTGCTTGGGGTACAACTTACACTGCAGAGTGTGCGTCCATGAAGATGCTGTGATCATCATGGTTGCTTCCATGAGAGATGCACATGGAAGTCCTGGGAATTTTTAGTTCTACGTTGTGGAGATTTTTTAGCTGATTGAATCAAAAGCGGGAGAACAATAGAGAAGATGGGAAGGGAGCTATCACCAGCTGCGAACAGATGTGGGCTTCTCTGGGGGAAAAAAGACTGGACATGGTAGTTACTTTTTCTTCCCAGTAGCACCACCAGATATGGTGTGTGCTGTCATTTGTGTCTCAGCAATGTTAAACCCTGGTGTGTGTTGAGCTCTTCACGCAAACAGTACCAGTCTTCAGATACTTGTAACGTGCAGAGCATTGGGGAAAATTGACTTCTCTATCTCACCAGACTCTTGTTTCTTTATTTTTCTGTAAAACTAGAAGAGTGGGGCTTGTCCACATGCCTCAGGAGGGTGTTATGAAGATTAGCCAGATAAGATCGGTTTTCATTTACAATTATGTACACCAGCTTTTAAATATTGAATGTGATTTATGACTGGAAAGCATTTGAATAGCAGCCCAGTGCCTCTCCTTCCCATAGCATGGCGTATACTAGACTTGTTCTTACAAGGGTGCAAGAAAAAAACAACATACCAGATGCACTGGGGCAGTTCTAGACCCTCAAAAATACCTTCTAAGCTAGTACCCACCTGTAGGTCATTGGAGACAGCTTCTTACTAGATTCTTGACAGTACTTAGGACTTGGGCTTGTCCTGCAGCAGGTCATGGAGTTATGTAAAATCAGGAATAACAGACTGGAGCACAAGAGCTTTGGCTCTGCTGCTGTACTTCTGCCTTGGTAAGAGTTGTTAACAGGAACTCAAGCATACAAAGCTGTCCTATGGCTCTGCTGCTGTACTTCTGCCTTGGTAAGTGTTCTTAACGGGAACTCAAGCATACAAAGCTGTCCTGGCCAGGTTTCTGAAGACAACACTAGAAGTTTTGTCATGCTGTTAAGTGGATGCCCAGACTATACTGGAACTGCAGATCTTGTGAATGGGTTTCTGACTGACTGCTGTCAGCATTAAACCTTTTGAAGAAAGGGTTGTGGGCTGGCTGGTGTAGCAGGATTGGGAGAATTCTTCCTTCCGGAAGAGTAAAGTGGCTTCTCAAGTCCTTCTGGGTAACTTAAAGCATACAGTTTAACATTACTTCATGCTAATGGGGAAAAGCATATCATTGCAGCAGTATGTGCTGCGGAACTGGTCTGCACATTCCCAACACTTAACTCTCGTGAGACAGACATTCCTGGAGAAAGAGGTGCTTTGTACAGAGATAATGGTGTTACTTTCCACTTTGCAGAAAGTAATCACTCTTGTCCTGCACTCTAAGATATCAAGGGTTGCTGTCTCAGAAATCACGAATTCAATAGTGTTCAGAGCCTCCTTTTCCTGATGTGAGTTGCAGAAACAGGGCAAGTGTGGAACTGTACATGTGTGAAGACAAGCACGCACCTTGCTGAGTGGTTGGAAGGAGGGTTCTTTCCTAAAATCACAGTTAATTATCAATTCCCCACTGTAAATCTATTCCATAATATAATCAACCTATGCAGACAAGCTGTCTTGTATACCAAATGTTTGACCTTCACCCCCAGTCCCCCTGTCATATGCCACATCCTCTGGATTAGAGCATAGTATGACACATCATGCTAGAGAAAGATAATTGAGATAACAAAGGTGCTTGTTACTCTAGTTATGTAACTCAATGGGTTACTCTCCTTTTGTTTTCATCTGGCAATTTCGCAATCCTGTTGTGAACCAAACTCAAGAGAGAGAGAAGAGGCCTTCAAGTGTCCCCACATCAGCCCAGGGTTGGCTGAAGGATGTTGGGTCCTGACAAGAGACATTCAGTCCTTCCCACAGGGCTGCTCTGGGGTTTGCAAAGCCTCATAGGGCATTAGATTCCTATGGAGGAGACCCAAACGTGCCCGTGGGGAGGCGGAGGTCTCAAATACTGCAAGATAAGAGGACCACCATGTTTCCTGGACTCTAGATCGCAGGCGTTTGGGGGAGGTCACCAGTGCAGACAAGCACTTTGCATCAGCTCACGGATGCAAGGGGCACATGTACAGTAAGAGATGGCAGTGGAGCCACTTATTTCAGGTTGCTCAGTTCTGCACTGAATGCTTTAAGCACCCAACACTCATTTCTCTCATGCAGATTGCAAATCGAGGCATCAAATGAGTAGATATTTTGCAGATGTATCTTCTGCAGTTTAGGAAGCTTGGTTTGTTTTTCAAATTCTGTGCAGGAGTCTCCTATTACTGTCTTGCAGAAGTGATTTGACTAGAAGCTGACTGACTACTCTTGCCCGTCACCAGCTTTTGTTCGAGTGAGCTGAATTTACAGCGTATCTTTGTGCCACAGTTTCACAATTATTATATCTCTTTCATAAATGCAGTAGGTTGGGGACTTCTCCTTGCAGTTCCTGAAAACACAGGTTAGAACAACTGTCTGGAGTCCAAGGATGTGGAAAGTCAACATTTTTCAAATTTTACACTTGCTACAAATTACAAATAGACACAATGCTGGTGAGCTGCACACACAAGATACGAAAAGCAAAGCATCATGGAAACACTAAAATAGCTTGCACTTGGAAACTATTAACAAAACTG
>NW_009733284.1:1395-19157 GCF_000703405.1 Apaloderma vittatum | reverse complement strand
ATGGGGTTGCCGTGACCAAAATGCAGGACTTGACACTTGGCTCTGTTGAACTGCATGCAGCACAACACAGGACAGCCTCATCGCGCCTGACAGCTCTGTGGATCCCTCTGTCCTGGAGGACCAGCACTCATTTTAGGGCAGGTCAGCAACGGCTTGTTCTCTCCTCCCACTAAATGATCCTGATGGGAAGCACAGAGCTCCTGCCAAGCCTCTCATGCCAACCTTGCACCAGAGGTGCCAGCCCACACCTGAGGTGAGCTCTGCCGCACGGCTGCTGTGTGCAGGTGAGCGTGCTGTGATCAGCAGCTAGAAAAATTGGGGGAAAACTCAGTAAACTGGAATTATGCCAGATCCGCTGTGCCCTACATTTCAGTTAAGCTTCACGTTGGCGGTGAATTTGTTTGAAAATGATGCCTGAAAGATACAGAGGTATAAGTTTACATGAACCAAAATGAAAGAGAAAAAGGGGATTTTAGCCTTAGGAGCAATGTGTCACAGTTTAACGCTAAAGTTTCCAATACTCTCTCTGACATGAAACTAGATATTAAAAAAAAAAGGAAGGATCAGCCTTTTAAATATAGATTTTAAAAACTTGGAAATGACCTTAAAGCAGGGTATGCTATAGGCCTACAGTAATACAACTTCTGGATTAAATGTAAATATTTCTTAATATTAACGCAGTCTACATTCAGTCAAGGATTTCCTCGATATTAGTGGGAATTATCATGAAAAATTATTTTCTAAAGGCTGTAAAGGAATAAAGGCTGTTTGATTTGATTAATTTTTAATTGCACATCATCCTCAAAAATCCGTTAATTTCATCTTTGCTCCAGTCATGTATTGTAACACTTAATACTTCTCAATGCTGCTTAAACAGGGATTTAGATGAAAGTGCCTTGTGGAATATGGCTTTTGTTAAAATTAGTAGAGCCGCTGAAATTCCATTCTTTCAGTTTTATATCTGACATTTCATAATACAAAGTACCAATAGATACATGCAAGTACATGAAAAAAACCCTAAACAAACCCAAAAATTCCCAACAAAAAAAAAACAATGCAGGCAAAAGAACTGGATTGTAGATTAATTAAAAGTTACTTGTGAAAAATGTCATAGAGCTGCTCTGTCAGTTCATATCCATTTAAGTTCCTGCTCATTTTCATTCATATATTTTATTTGCTGGTCAGACTCTATCCACTTTTTCTATTTAATTAAATAGAATATTTTATTCCAATATGTTCCATGTGCCAAAAACTAATGAAAACCAAAGCTTTCCCAGCTGTGGACAAACACCCCATTTTCAATGGGACAAATTTACCCATTATAGCAGCCTTCCAGTTCCTAAAGGGGGGCTACAGGAAAGAAGGGGAGGGTCTCTTTATCAGGCAGTCTAGTGACACAACAAGGGGTAACAGTTTCAAACTGAAAGAGGGAAGATTTAGATTAGATGTTAGGAAGAAACTCTTCACTATGAAGTTGATAAAACCCTGGAACACATTGCCCAGAGAAGTTGTGGCTGCCCCTTCCCTGGGAGTGTTCAAGGCCAGGCTGGATGGGGCTTTGAGCGACCTGGTCTAGCGGGAGGTGTCCCTGCCCATGGCAGGGGAGTTGGAACTAGATGATATCTAAGGTCCCTTCCAACTCAAACCATTCTATGACTCTATGAAATTACAGTACACATAAAGGTCACCCAATATACACAGAAATACTGCCTCACTGTCATCAATTCTAAGTGGTGCTCCCCCTCAAACAACTGACATAAAAAAGACAATTTTCCAAAAGTCCTAAAAGTTTATGATACAAATTTATCATACAAGTAACAGCCATATTGTTACACTTTAACATGTCACACACACAGATCCCTAGCTTCCCTGTCAAGTCAGAGATATGGCAGATAAGTGATGCTCAAAATACATTGGGCCAGTTTTTTATTTGAATTACTTTATCATTATGGTGTAACAAATATCACACTGTTCCAAGATTTAGATACCTCTGTACTGTGTGTCTTATTCCCTGCTTTGTTATTCTTTGTTTCACACAGTATTTACTTGTAGCTGTTGGAAACCTCAGCAGACTGGTGAGACATATCTTCTGCCTTATTTCCCTTTTAACTATGAGATTATGTTCATTGTTAGTGCATCATTTCTCTGTGTGAAAAGGCAATTCCAATTTTTGAAGATTCCACCAAGGATCTGACCAAACCTTCTCTTTAGTGCTGAACTAGCCCAACTGACTCAGATTCTCCTCAGAAGTCCTATCCAGCCACTAAACAGATGTTCACAACAACTAAATACACAATGAATAAAAATAATATTTCTCAAATTTCTTAGACTTTACTTAGAAATACCTTAAAATATCTGTTATCACTTCATGCAGATAGTTCTCCAGGAAGAATGATACAGTCTACTTTGAATTTCAAATGTGAAAAATGTGTGTGTGAATGCATTCGTGCACACAAAAATGTATTTAACAGCATTTTAATATTGATTTAAATATTATTTTCTCTTCTCAGAGCAAAAAGCAGAAAAGGTGACAAAATTTTTCATCTCAGTACAGAGTGGTGACTTCCACCATCACCTCTCTGATGTCCTCCAAAAGAAGGCCAAATCCCGTTCAGGCTTACATACATGCAAATCACTAGAAACATATGGGAGCTACCAAAATTACAGGTGGTAAAATCATCAGGAAAACAGATTACAGAAACTATGAGCCCTCCTAGATTGACTTGCCTACTCTCCATGCGACTTCATGCTTTCACCAGCTGTCAGTGTCAATTTGCCACTGCAGCAATATCAAAGACCGTCAGAAGCCAGTACACGGGCCAGTCCTAACACACTGCAAGCCCACTGAAAGAAGCAAAGCCAGAATTATATAGAAAATGTCCCTTATGCTGCTGGAAAATGAAGAGATTTGCCTGGGGTTACGTGCAAAACCAAGGGCAACCTACTCTGCTGCTGGCTGGGTCTGTGTGGATGCCTCAGTCGCATGTTCCTTGCAGGAGAAACTCCTCAGCTACAGTCTAGAGACTCTCACAGACTTTCTGATTCAACCAGTATGGTTACCCATAACAATTTCATTAAACTATTTCTGAACAGTCTTTTGCTTGTTAGTCTTTCCGCTGGTAGAAGACTATGTTGAAAATAGTACGTACTATGCTCCACTCCTAAAACAAACAACATGCAGATAAATATGGTGCAAAGCACTTACCACAACTGAAAAATAAACTTCTAACCACAGTGAGGGAGGGGAAAAGAGCTGGGTATTTTGTGGTCCCTGAAGGAAATTGAAATCTGCTTTTTGGTGGAGACATGCTTCAAAGGATGAAACCAACCAAATGAGGAAAATGTCTCTTTTTCTCGGGTATACTCACAGCTCATATTAATGGTTGCCATAAGTTGAATGGGAAGTACTATTGATATTATTGTCTGTTTGTTATTAAATAAAATCATTTAAGCTTTGTTCTTTTCTCCAGTGGATTAAAGAAAGACATCACCCTGAATCAAATTTGATCAAGTTGCATTTTAGCATATCATGCCTTGCGACAATATGCTTCAGACAGTGGCTGCTGCAAAACATTTTGTTTAGTGTCTTGTTTATTGTTGTTTTTCTAGAGGAAAAATTGTCCCAGATTTAATTTATTTTTCTCCTGGATTCCAATGGTCTGCTATACTTTAAAAGGAAACACATGATAAAGGATTCCTATGAAATTTTGTGCCTTCTATAAGGGGCTTCATAAGTCAACTGAAAAAGAAAAAAAAAGAAAGAGAGAAAGAAAGAAATAAAAAGAGGGAAGGGAAGGGAAGGGAAGGGAAGGGAAGGGAAGGGAAGGGAAGGGAAGGGAAGGGAAGGGAAGGGAAGGGAAGACTTTAAGTTAGTTGGTGTAGTTAAGTGAGTGTATTTTTTAAATTAAAAAGACTAGGATTTTCTAGAGTAGTGTTTGTATAAACATTCAGAAAGATGTTTGTGTTTACTTCAGAAGTCCCCAAAAGGATTATAAGAAAATAATTTATTTGTTATTGAAGCAGACATTTTCATGTCTCCACAGACTCTCAGATGATTCATGTCCTTTCCTAACGACAATAATACAGTAGGCTTTTGGCCACTAGTGAGCAGAGCTAGCTGGGGCTGGTGACCTGGAGATGAAATGTTTACTGCCAGTCTCCCGGGCAACCATCTCCCCCTACAGGCACCTTTAAATAAATCTTCCCTTCCTTATTTGCAAAAGACACTTTGGAAATATGCCATTTGAAGCTACTGAGAATACTTCGAAAAATCCTTTTGTTTAAGTCTTGTTTCCATAAGTATTTTCTGTACGAGAGGCAAAGTTTTCTTTCCTTTAATTTAAGTAACTTGCAGACTTTAACATGGTTTTCTTCTTTCCATTTCTCAATGTCTTACACCGTAGACTGTGGCATGGCACTTTGCCCACGAGCATTCCCGCATTAGACACTGTTTGGGAGCAGGAATCCCAGCTGTCATCTCTGCTCCAGGGAGGAACCAAAAATGCATTATCTGTTCTCAATCCAACTTCCTCTTCCACATTGCCTTCCACATCCCAGTTGCCCATATCTCCGCAAACCCCGTATTAAAGCTGAATTCTAAGACAAAAAAGAATGATGGAAATAAAAACCTGGTCCTGATCTAAGCTACTAAATACAATTTTAAATGAGAGAGTACAAGAGTAAATTGCTCCATCATAGCAGAATATACATGTGCGGTATTTACATGCACAAACAGAGAAAACAGAACCTGACACAAAGCTCTGTTCTTGGAGATCAGCTAATTGTCTCCATATTTAATATTCCCAGAAGTCAATGCTTAATATTCCCATTGGTTTCATTCAAAGACATGCCCATCTGTTTGCGAAACTATCATATAAAAACAATGGTTCCAGTTCTCAATGCCTTACTCAGGCCTTTGTGAAACCACTTACTGGAATCTTCATTTGGGTTAGGAATTCAAAACAGGGCAGAATAAATAAGTTATAATTCAAATTTGAATATGATGAAATGCCCAGAATGAAAGTTAAGTCTGGGGGGTTTTATTATTTTTGTAACATTTAATTCTAAGAGAAGATCCGTGCCATATTGTTAAATGACATGCTGCATCAATCTCTTCACATCTCCATACGTGCAGAGTCAGTTATGTTGTTCTATCTTCAGATTTTTGCAAGTTTGTATCTCTAAAAGTCATGGATGAAATACTTATCTAAATGCAGACTCAAGTACTTTGAGTTTTGAACTTCAGCTACAATTTTAGTCAGTTTGCATTCTGCTAAGAAAAGAACAAACTGAATCAGCAAACTCATTTTATATGAGAAATCCACCAACAGCCTTGTCTTCTATTTAATCTTCTGATCCACAGATGCCTAAACCAGACCACTGTAACTCAGTGCGTCTATGGCGAGGGCAGCAGCAATGCTTCTTCTGCCATGTGCAGCGAGCTCATCCCTAGGTAGAGGGAATGAGACACCTCCCCTTTCGGCTCCAGACTTTGAGTTGACTCCCATTGCACCTCCCTTGCTGGTTCAGGACCTGTGGTCTAGTCTCATCATGTCATTGCATCAGTCTCAACCGTGGCCACATCTCTCTGTGCTAGTCAAGATTTTCTGGGCCAGTGCAGCTTGTCAGCCAGTCATGCACATGACAGCTCCACACTTAGAGGATTTGGGCTTGGGTGATGTCAGAAAATCAAAAGAATTTACATGACTTTCATTCCTCACAGCCACCAGGGCAGATTGCACACCCCTTGTCTCTGAGGAAGCCAGTCTCTCACTCTGAGGATATTTAAACGGGAAGAAGGGAAGGGAAGGGAAGGGAAGGGAAGGGAAGGGAAGGGAAGGGAAGGGAAGGGAAGGGAAGGGAAGGGAAGGGAAGGGAACAAAATGCTCCCACTTTTTGGATGAGATTGAGGCAGCCTCCCAAGGGAAGGGCAGAGAGAACTCTATTCTCCTCAGCACCTGTGTAACCTGGTACTGCTTCATTGCAGCTGGAGGTGGGAATCACTTCCCAAAGATGGCTTAACTCACTGGTTTATTAACCAAGGTTATGAGCATTATTGCTGTAACAGGCAAGTGTTTGCACCCTGTGGTGAGTAGGAACCAAGGACAAAGGGAACCAGGAGGATTGAGCTGAAGGAGAAGGATGGTCTAAAGCAGATGATGTTTTCTTTGCTGCCTGTGAGTGGTGACCAGGGAGAGCTCTTGGTAAATGGGAAGTGGTTCTGATGATGGGATCTTCCTAAGAAATTCCACATGCATCTTTAAAAAAGAGCAGTGAGCAATGATCTCCACCAGCATCATTGTATCAGCACTGTAGGGGATCTATTCATATGGATGCTCCACTCAAAAGGTTATGAGAGCCATCAGTGCACCGGAGCAAGTGATTTTTAAAATCTGAATTGGATTTCTTGTTTTCGTCTAAATCTCAGTCCTAAAGAGAAGAAGTCTGAGGCCCAGAGTGTGTGATCACATTGTGAGCAAACATCAGAGAAGGCAAAAAACATCTGAGGTAAGGGTCTTCCCTTGAGGTACATAAGAGATGTCACAAACAACTCATGTGCAGGCTCAGGCTTATGGTCATTTCAGGAGAAATTGTCTCTTAGGATAATGTTTCACAAATGCACAGATTCCACTACAGAGGGACATGGACTCAAATCCCACCTGCATTTTGTTGCTGTGACTCATTTGGTGAAATTACTAGGAGTTTCTCTGTTACAAACAGAAACCACAAAGAATTCAACACCTATTGTAATGTTATTTCCTCTGGATCCGGTTTCCAGGATGATAAAGCAACCATATCTTCACTTCTGACAAATTTTACAGCAGACTGTGACAGACTATGGTACAGAATCCTCCAGTGAGTCCCTAGAGCATTTCTGTCAGTGAACCAGATGATACAAACCTGTTTAACCTGTGGTTCTGCTGAGCATTATCTGTGCTGAATGTTCCTGAATAAGCAGATTTGTGTGTTGGAGGACCCAATACCTTTGATATAAAGAATGATCCCTTCCAACTTGGTATTCTATGATAATATGATTCTATGATATTGAAATGGAGATGTGTGGAGTACATGTAAAAAAATAGATAGTAATTTTTGTGATTAACTGCATAACAATCATTTCTGTAGTTCAAGGTGACCAATTTTTGAGCAAACTGCAACCCTTGGTCAAGGTCCCATTTTGAATGAGAAGGTCTGTCCAACTCAGAGGAAAGGACTTTGCTGATACAATAAACTGTGAATGCTGCTGAAAGGGGACAGTGGGTAGCAGAGAGCAAGGATACTATGGAGAGTCATGAATGGTGTTAATGTGAAGAAGGCTGTCAGGTTGTTGATCAAGAAAAGTAAGAGAAACTGTACAGAGAAATTGTACTGGGATATTGTGCAGAGAAATTGTACAGAAATCTGAAATTCTAAGAATGAGTGGATGGAGTACAGGCAATTTTCCAGTTTGGTATGCCCGTTTTCACGTACAACAACACGTCCTGAGGTAAAAAGAAAGAACATGGCTTATAGTTTCTGGGAGTAGTTTTTTAGCTACAGTGAGATGACAGTAATACAGAAACACAATAAGGATTTTGAAATGATGAAATGGCTTAAATATAGCATGCTATGGCAAAGAGCAATAGAATGTGTTGGGATACCATCTCTGAAGAAAAGCAACGGATTTTACATTTTAGAGGAGAACCAGGTATTTCATTAAACTGTGTATATCATGATCAGATGGGGAGTTGCACAACCTACAGCTTACTCCAAGCCAAATTTGAAGAGACTGGGGCAATGGCTGTTGGATGGAGTTGTTAGAAATCACGTACTTGATTGCTCAACAATGCAGCTGTAATTAGAAGAGTAAAGACAACTTTATGGTACAAGAAACAATTTAACAGTTTTATTCTCCCCAATGGGATGGTGAGAACTGACAAAGCAGAGCCTGGTGGCCTCTCTGCATTCCTTCTCACAGGGCATTCGTGAATACTCTGTCTCAGGGCTTGGTGTTGGACTGCAGAGCCTTTTAAGATATCTCCACAGACCCACCATGGACAGGTGGGTCTCTAAGACAATGGTGAAAAGGAGAAAAACAGTTTTAATTTTTAATGAAATCAGTCATATTCACAAAGAATATTATGAACTCCTCTGATCAGACAACTTAGCGAGGATCTCTAAGCATGGAAGACAGCTGTAGGATATCAAGTGAACTGCACTAGTGACAAACCATTTCTTCTTTTCTGCAACTGCTTTTCACTTTAAAGCAGCAATATGAGAATTTCAGATTTTGTTAAGTAAAGAACAGGCCTGATTTAGGAGGCTACCAGAAGAAAAGAAGACTTAGCAAGAAAAAAGCACAATGCTAAAGAACTATCTTCATTATCAACCCTCAGAACTTAATAGTCAATTTTCTTGGTTCTCTGTTTAGTTGTTTCTAGCTGCACAGTGAGTAGAGACACATAAGAGCCCTTCTTCATACAAGGCACTTCTGATAATTTTTGGCATGAAGACAAAGGATAACGCAGCAGAAAATGGGAGCTGTAAAATGTAGGTTTTCATTTTAGGCAGAAGGCTTGGAAAAACAGCAGGGAAGTCTTTATGTCCTAGCTAGACAAATACAGTCAAGGCCTTGACAGTGGCAGGTGCTGAATGCAATTACCAAGAAGATTTTCAAGATGGAGAACAGGAAGAATAGACATTGTTCTCACCTTGGTATTTGTATATTAAAGCTGACTGGCTTGATCTTCCAGCCTAGGTGTTTTATTACATGGCTGTGGATTTTTTGTATGTAGTCTTTTGTAGGTGGTTGAAGAGAAGACCGTACCAGACCCTTCTGGGGTGAAGTAGGGCTATCTGGGGTATCTATTAGCGCACTGTCTCTCTGCACTCAGCAGCCACAGCAAGGTTCTGTGGGATGGCAAAGCTGGAAAAATGTCTATGATCCATCACTGCAGGTTTTCAGAGAGGTGGGAAGGCTGCTGAACAGCTTTGAGAAGAGTAGGGTACTGCTGGAGACCTTAAATATTTCCAGAAATTAATCACAGAATCGTAGAAATACACAGCTGCAAAGTACTACAGGGGAGTATCTATGACCTCCCTTTACTCAGAGGTAGGATGACATTTGTCAAGAATATCTGAACAGGAGGTTTATCTTGCTTTGTTTCAAAAATCTCTAGTAAAGGAAATCCTCTACTCTCCCTAGGCTGTCTGTGCCACTGTTTCAGTATTTCTTTAATACGAATTACTTTTTCCTAGTATGTAACTTAAACATCCTTTATTTAAAATTCATCTGATTAGTTCTAGTCTTAAGACTGGTGAACATAGTGAGCAAATAATTAATCTTATTTATAACTGTTTACATATTAGAAAACTGCCATAATGTGCTCCCTCATTTTTATCTATTCTACACTTAATGAACTCAGTTCCTCTGATCCTTCTTATAGGTCAAATTTCCCTAACCTCAGCTTCTTCTTCCTTCTGTTTTTCAGGCTTCACATGGGGTAGTGTCCTGGGGTCCCAAGGTCCTTTCATTTCCCTAGGTGAGGTTTGGACTACTGGGGTGTTGCCAGAGGAACAGAAGAAAACAACCTCCTACATTTGACAAATAGAAGTTCTGAAGTTAAACTCCTGAAATCTTCATTCTTTGCAGTAACACTGTTCATCCACAATAAATAAAAACACAATGTAAGTGTGAATTCAGAGGTCCTCCTTTGCCTTGCTGGTGCATGTAAGGATCTCAGTTAACTTTCCTCAAATTCACTGTAACTTCATAATATATAGGTTACAATAATATTTTATGACTAGACTTCAGATCTGGTTCAGGAACTGAATCGTACTGGGAAAATATTTTTGCTTCCAGATGGGGCAAGATGGTAAAGTGACAGAGATAGACCTGTAGTACTTTCACAAAGTCACAAAGTTGTGTTACTTCCTTATATTCTTATAGTATCCTATACACCACCGTAGTAAACATGCCACCTGAATTTGCCATGCTTTTAATTTTTTCTGGTTCTCTCTGGTAGTACATGTGACGCAGTAAAGAGAATTACAATCTATCTGGAAGTTAAGGAGGGAATGGCATGCACCTCGGACTTGAATTTTCTGAAAGATCATGTGTCAAAAGAGTAAGAAATGGCCACTCATCTTTCAGAGTAACTAAGCACCACCATGAAAAAAAAAGAAAAAAAAAATTTCTTCAGAGAAAAGTCCATTCAAAGGTTCTTGCCCTTCTGCAGCTCACCAGGCTACTTTTACAGGGTTTTTTTTTTCACTAGAGGTTTCTCTATTGGAAAAATTCAGGCAATTGTACTCTACCACAGGGAGCAAGTTCAAGAAATAGCTATACTGAAAGATCCTGAAGGAACATTTTTCAGAACATCATCAGGCAGTCTTGTATTGATTACATGGCTGTCTCAGTGGGGCATTTTGTGCATTGAAAATAATAGCATTCTCTGTAAGTGCAGGGATAATAGTGACAGACATTTTTAAGGCAAATTGTTTACCAGAAACAGCCTGGGAGAAAAGCACGTAATAGACAAGACTGCCCCTCAGGCAGCTGGTGTGGATTGAAAGAGATTCAGAGTTTTCCTTGGGTTTCTTGTACTGTTCTACTCCTTTACTACCCAGGATGAAACTGAAAGATCCAAGACCAAGCTTACAACTTTAGAGCTTTTTGAGACCTCACAGGACAGCTTGTCTTCTCATTCAATGAAAGACATTTTTGCCAAGTACTTTGATTCAGGTTGGCATTGTTACCATAGAAGTTGTCTTACGTACGGCCGTGCTGTTATAGTTCAGGCTGGTTGTTCAGTTATTGGCTAGCAAAGTCTGGCAAAATGATAGCTCTGGAGAGGTTCATAGACATAAGAGCAGAGAAGGAGTGAAGAAACTTTTTACTCAGTCTCAACGTAAAAACAGAAAGTGTTTAATGTGCTGCCCTGGCATCTATGTTATGTCTATAGCTGTAGTTTCATTTTGGACATTTTGGTTCCGTGAATAAGAAAAAGAGGGAGAAAGGAGGGAAGGAGGAAGAGAGAGAAATACGCTGTGCAGAGCATCCTACAGCAGGAAGGCACCCCAGAAATGCCAGAAAGGCCTGTTTTGAAAGCAATTATAAGAGTCAATGCTGGGTCATGTCCTGAGAACACAAAACGAAGGATTTACTTAATGTGCAAATTGCAAAATCTCATATGCTGTTAATTAAATAAACCTAGCAATACACCTCCAGGATGGAGGAAGAGTTGAGTTGGTTGTGTGGAGGTCCTGTAATAATCTCAGGCTTAATTCTACAGCATTGAAACTGGAAGCAGTTTAGTCATTGACATTAGTGATAAGAGAGAGGGAGAATTATTCTTTCACAATTCTAAACTTGGACAAAACCCATGTTAAGGAGAGACATTAAACAGGATGGAAGAGTCTGAAAGAGTCAACAGTCTGAAAACTGTAAATTATTGAGTCCCATTTAAATCCCTGCAAAACTGATTTGTATTAGAAGCACTTTCTTGAAGCTCAGGCATTTGTGACCTAAAACATAACGGTCTTCACTTAAACGACATGAAGATTGAGAGACTAAAAGTAAATCATTCAAAGGAGAGATGTATAGATTTGTTCTCTGCATAACTTGCTCTGGAAAAGCAAAACTTGTGCAGTGTCACAAATGGAATCTTCATTTTGAAGATATTTCCCACGTTTTTCTACGTTAGCCATCTATATCAGTGTCATGATGTTTCCCATAAACATTATTAATTAGTAGAAAAACTGCATCCTGATGTTCCCCTGGAGAGGCCGGTGTACCTAGCAGGAGCCTAGTAACTGAAACTCAGCTGCTTTTTTGCTAGAATCCCACATGTGCACCATTGTTCTGTTAAAAGACATACACATTGCGTGTAGGATAGCAAAGATATAAGCCTGAGTTTCAACAATGGATTCAGATTTCCTTCTGCACTCATGAAATTTGCACAAAGAAAACACTGGTATTTAGACTAGCAGGTTAAACAATTTTGCTTTGGCCACAGATGTACTATATTTACTAAGATTTAAGGTAATGTTACTGTGAGTTATTTAACATCAACTGATTTAAAAGGGTATGAAAAGACTACCAAGCTTTCATGCACTTATAAAATGCATTTCCTAACCTTTCCTCTACAAAGAAACATAATGAAAATATAAATTGTTCCCACAGGGAGAGGCATAAACAAAGATATGGGAATAGACCATTAATTACAATAGTAAAATTAAAAGATAATTAGTGCTTATAAATCAAGAGTGAGGTTTCACAACTGGCTTAGCCCAGTCTATGAGCAAACCTGTGCCAAAGCCCTCGTCCCTCCTTCACTACCTTCTATTACACATTTCCCCACATCCCTCTACTGGCAATAGCAATTCTGGGATCATATACTAATCTGATCAGCCAGGTAAGCAAAAGGAAAGTGAGAATAACAAATATCTCTATTAAACTCCCTCCCTGCTTTGTGGTATATGAGGGTGAAGGAAAAGCCATGGGAGTTCAAAAAAAGCAGGAAGATGGAGAAAAATCTTGAACACTTTGGACAAATAACTTCAGATTATATAAATCTAACACTGATAGATTCAAATATATTTGTATCAACCATAGTGTATGTCTTTTTTAAAAAAACAAAGTATATTAAAGGGAGCTAAAAGATGTAGCTAAGAATGTAATAGGGACAATAGTGTAAAACTCAGTACTGAGATCTTTCTATTGGTTCCTCACTTGTCATCTATTAAGTAAGCTTTGAAAAAGATTGAGATAAGCCAATGTGAACAAATGGCAAAACAGAGTGCTTTATTAGACATAAGATACCCTTCAAGAATCTGTATCCAACCAAAAAATATATGTAATTACATGCATTCTAGTGTATTGTATATAAAAGCATAAGTAAGTCAAAAAAGAGCAAGTAAATGCTGAAGGAATTAAAATCGGGACTGTATTCTTCTAGTACATCAGGATGGAGCAAAATGCCCTCTAGAGCATCCAGACAGCTAAGTGATGAGCACTTAGAAAAGTTGAATGCCATATCAATGTGTGTCGTGCGGGTCCCTTCTTTTGAAAGGGATGCTTAAAAACTGGAAAAGAATAAAAAAGACAAGAAATATCTTGTACACGGGGAAAAACTGAGCAGTAGTAGTAAAGTACCAGGTAAAGTGAAGCTCTTGTGTTGTATATGGAAGATGCCGAGATCTGTTCATCTATTTTCTTGTGCTTCTTTCTTGAAAAATGAGTTGACCCTTCTTCCATTTTCAAGCAGTTCACAGAGTCATGGGGTCTTGGACAAGTCCTAGCACCCAATTCTTTCCATCTGCTTTCATCGTATTTTCCTGTTTGGGTGGGGGTTTTTTTTTGGAGGGGCTTGGGGGGCTTTTTTGCATTGTTTTTGTGTTTGTTAGGAGAGTAATTTTCTGTTTTCAAATTTTCCTCTCCAATTGTCAAGCATTAGTTCATCCAGTATCATTTTTAACACATAAACCAGTCTAATGTTTCTTTTTTCCTAACAGCTAAGCCCTAAGAATTCTAGCAGCACATTACAAGAGGTATACTTGTTTTAATATGTTCTCCCTCTGCATGACATAGGTGGTTTCGGTATGTGTACATATACCTGCATAGCTCTGCAGAAGAATATACACTTAAACTCTCACAGCAGCAACCTGTAAATACACAATCATGTGTACAAACTGGTAAGGTTCTAGACTGCAAGGTGGCTCTCTGCTATGTTATATTTAAAAAATAATTTATACTGAAAATTCTCTACATTAAAGATGTTGTTTTTCAAAGGCTGCCTCAATAGAAAGGGCCAGATACTTGAGAGCAATTGTCAGAGTGTGGACATGCATCTTTTTAGGATAGATTTGTCAACAACTCATAAAACCTGATTTCTAACTCTTATGGACTATACCGTGGAAAGGCACTGATTAGTTAGCCTCATACACGTGTGTAGGCAGATGACTGTCAAGGTACTTTAAGGAACACTACAGGTATGTCATGAAGAATATGGCATGACTACAGAGGTGAACAAATGAAAAGGGCTTTTTAAACCATTAAATTCCAACTTCATATAGTGGCTCAGGTGCTATTTTTTATTCACTTTTATGTGTATGCATGTATACAAATTTCATCCGTGCCAGTGGAATTATTTTTGAAACAGAAGACTGTAACTCCTCAATAAAAGAGCATATACTCTCCAGAAAAAGCGAAAATGTGTAAAGCCGTAAGTCAAGATGTCCTGCTTTTCTTTTCCCTAGACCTAAACCTCTCCATCAACAGAATTTTACCACGGAGGCAATGACAGTATAAAGAGGTAAAGTCAGTAAAAGCTTGTGCATAGATTTAGTTGACATCAGCAAGAGGAGTCATGCTCGAAGGATGTGCAAATAATCTGTACAAGATTGCACAGGCATCTGGTAAAGAGAAAATTTTCACTTACATCCAGTACTGAAACAGACAGTAAGATCGCTGTCTTCAGAGCTGTAAAAAAGAACTCATATGGTTATGCTGAACATGTGGTTGCTCAAGGAAGATGTTTCTCAAAGGCTGTCAGGAAAGGGAAAACACAACCAGGACTGCTTTTGTATTTCCATGTTTAGTGGTTTACAATAGGAGAATTCAGGGCCTGCTATCTATTATAGCAGAGGGAGTATGCAAGCCATGGCGTCATCTGGTTTAAAGGCCCATAGCTGTTGTTCTTTTCCATCTAGGATCAGAGAGAGCAGCATGAGCCTCCACGTAATTAAGAGCAACTATCCCACAGTGGCCAGGGAAGCAGAAGAGATTTCATTGGGAAGCAGGACTGTTGTAAACAGAAGAAGCAAAGCAGAGAACTTTGAACAGGAAAATAGCACCCTGACCCTCTCCGGATTAAATGCTATCAAACAAGTTTAAATTTAGCTCCTACATGGTCTCAGATGAAAAGAAGGCAGTAGGGGCAAGGATAGCTTAACACCTGAGAATATTTGTATTGCATGGCAAGGAAAACAAGCCTGAAGTCAACAAAGGGCAGCCTGCAAAAACAAGTAGTCCTGATGAGAACTGCGCTGCCACCAGAAAGCTCGTTAGCAGAGAGAAGCAGAACCGTCTCTCCGCTGTTTCTTTGCTGACTGCCCCCAGCCCAGCGCTACCGCAGTGCTTCTGACTCAGCTGCTGCCTCCCTCCTCGAGAAACCCCTGAGCGCTTGCCAGTGCCCACACAATGCCCACCCTCAGCATGAAGAGTGTTTCCCCGGGGTGGGCTGGGCTATAGTGGGAGGCAGGAGTGGAAAAAGAGCAGGAAATGTCTGAGTTTCTTTTCAAGTAATAGCAATGTGTGCATGCACACATAGTAATTGTCTTTATCTGTTCTAAGATAAACTAGCAGAGGGAAAATTTGGGTGTAAAATGATGAGAATAAACACTGCCATGCCCACTAGCAAGCATATGGGATTTCAGAAACCATGTGAATACCAAAACCAATGTCTTGTCTGTCATCACCTATTCACTGTGGGGGGAGTCACAGCTGTGGGGCAGTGAGACACTCCATTTCCTCCCGGTGCATGGGAAAACCCAGCCATGCATTTGGACAGAGATGAAGTATTTGGTGATCAGTAAGAAGCAAAAAATACATTTTTTAGCCTTGAGAGACAAGACGTAATTTTCACAAATCCACATTTATATACCTGAAAATGAGCAGTTTGATGGTGTCAGAGTCTATTTATACAGTAGTTTGAGATTTTGTACCAGTGAGTTTTATGCCCATCAAAAAGATCTGTTTTGGAGATCAAGTTCACATTAACATGTGGCAGAGTGTTAGGTCTCCAAGGTGACAAAGTCATGTCTGCAAGGGTTATAAAGGATGTCAGACAGCATTTTTTTTGTTTGTAAATGTCACTTTGACCTTTTGTCTTCTCTGCTCAGAACACTAAACTGCTGGACAAACGGACAATAAGGTAAAAACATCCAGTAAGTTCCTCAAATGTAGCAAGTTGAAAGAGAATCGCTGCTCTCTACAACAATCTGAATACTATTCTGTATCATCGTGCCACCTTTCACTTTCCCAGCTCTATTACACTGTTTGATTCCTTTCCTTCTCCAAACCTACTCATGCACATTAAGATGCTAACATCTGGGCAATGTCCTAGCACCTTGATTACAGGTATATATTTACACACACAAGCATATAACCCCACACAGTCTATACTTTTTATGAGCTTTGTGGCTTTGCCTGTATTAATGGAAACTGAGGTTAGTAGATGCAGTGCCTAGGTCAAATGCATTGACCTAGGCACTGTTTATTTCCTCAAGAAGAAATCCAGCATACTGTATAATGTGGAATAGGTGGTAGGGCTAGACCCCATGCAGTTGGAGTATATTCTAGTTCAGACATGTCCCTTGTAGAATTGATGGCAAGGTTCCAGCAGTTCAGCAGACAAAACCCTGCTCCAAAGCTGACTCTTCATTTCCTTACCTGTTACCTGTTTTCTCAGGGTGCAATGGGAATATGAAGAGGAAAAACTCTCGCATTTGAAGTACGTGTGTTTGTATAACACACTAGCACACAGCTTCGAGTTGACTTAATTTTCTGGTGTCTCTATCATTTATTTGTCCACTTAGATGCACGTAAAGTAGAAAGGATATCTATCAAACTAGTGCATCCATCAAACACATATGTGAATTTAGAAATAAATATTGGGTAAGAAAAAAGCAACTAAGACTTCTTGGAAAACATATTTAAAGTGGAGAAGTGAGAACACATACATAATTATTGTTTTATGAAAGGCAGAATCTACAGCAGTATAATCACAACTATACAGTTAAAGCATCTATCATTTCCGACAGTAAACAAAGAAAGCTTGAGGTTCAAGAATTTGCAGTACTTATAAATCATCACTTCAGGGCTTTGATTTCATAAATCTGTAATCTACAACCGGATTTTCTTGAAGATAACTTTTACCCTATAGATTGTGTAGTTAAACAAGATTCATCCTGACTCTATTCATGTTCTTTTAGGTTTTCTGGCATTAGTTTCAATAGCAAGAGGTGCTATAGTTGAAATACATTCTCTTTTGCAAACAGAATGAAGAAATTAAAAGACAGGGCTAGGTACCTATTGTGTTGCACATGTTGAGATGACTTGGAATAAAGAAGAAAGAAAAAACCATTGAATTTACAGTAGTAATTCATTTGCTCACAAACAAAACTGAGTCTTAGTGCCTGAAAATACTTGCATACTCATTGCTTCAGGTTTCTAAAAATGGTTCTGTGAAAATGAATTTGAGACTGTTCCTCTAAAAAAAAGTCAAATAATAAAAAGAAAATATGAAATTAACGAAGAAAGGTTGACGATTCTCTTCGTTGCTGTGAAGAATGTGAGAAAATCACCGACAGTATTAGACTGAGATTTTATTTTCCAGAGATATTTAAAATAAAGCCTCCTCTGAAATCCCATGGGAAACACCTTTGTCTAACAGAAAAATGCTGGCGAAAGTATTCAAAATGTCACACAAGTGGTAAAATGTCCATAGGAAAACGACATCAGGTGAGTCCACTCTCTCTTTCCCAGCACTACAGCATGATACCAGACTGGTATTTACCTTCCGAAAAGGTGCCCTTCTGACTTGGCAAATAGATGACAAGGAAAGAAAAGGAAAACAACTACAGGCTGTAGTTATATCAGGCTTCACATGTGTTTAATTGCTCGACAGAGGCTGTGAGCAAGCATGTTGGCTCACCTTGGTGCTGATTTCAAACACAGTGATAAATGCAGAAAAGCACCTCCAGTTTTTCAGGGCTGTAAG
>NW_009733284.1:0-1364 GCF_000703405.1 Apaloderma vittatum | reverse complement strand
CTTGTTTTTCTGTTTGGGACCCAGCCACTGTAAGATTTGGAGAAGCGGGAAGCACGTCCCATGGCTCTCGTTGCACAACACTGCCAGCTGCCCCTGGGCCAGCTTTGTGTACCTCCCTGGCTGCAGACCTAAATGGGAATGGAGAAAGAAAAGGGCAGAAACAGTAGAAAATCCTGGCAGGCGTTTGGGATCTCACACTGCTTTACTGATGTTAGCTAGCCTTCAGACAGCCTTGCTGCTGTTTGGGTGAAGGTGCCTGAGACTAGCTGCAGGAGCAGAGCTGGTGGGTCTTGACCTCCCTCTCCAACCTCCGCTCAAATAGTCTTACTGCAATCTGAGGCTGCCTGACTGCCCTCAGGAGCTGGGTGGCTTTGGGAGCGTTTCTTCTATTAAACCCTTGTCACAGGTCAGTTACTTCCCCTGGTTGTACTTCCCCTAAAAATACCCACGTCTCGTGGCTTCTGTAGTCACATAACTTCATGTCTCCGTTACTCCTTCCCCAGGGGAATGAAGTATGCTGAGCTGCTGGCAGTTAAACTGTATTTAAAGACATTTTTATTTTCTGAATCATATTTAGTGTGATGCTTGTTTTAATTATGTTTTATGCAGAGTGCTGTAAGAGGCATGCATGAAAGCCTGTCCATAAATAAACATGTCTTTAAAAGTCCTCATTTGTTTTCCTTGAGTCAATTCCTGCTCCTTTCCTGAGGTACACAAAACCCGGGATATACAGTCTCCAAAGCCCAACCACAAAACCCAGACACCACACGATGTCAAACAGCCTCATCGCACCACTGCTGTGAGGTCTCGCCTGTGCCGTGGTGTCTGGGGGATGCCCATGCTGGGGTGTCCAAAACGGGGCCCTAGAAGACAGGACTGCCCGGGGGGATCAGCTACCGTGTGTTCTGGAGGGGCAGACTCTCTCCGTAAAGCTATTCTTAGGACAGTTGGGGCAAGGGGGAAAGAAAAAAATCCCAGATAAGGGAAACACACCACAAACACCCTGCAAGAGGTCACCTCCTGCTCCTGGGAGCCGCTGATGGCTGCAGGGGCTGCACATGGGGAATACGGGACGCGGCCTCGAGCACAGGTCCTGGTGGAGGAGCCGTGGCCTGGCCATCTGGGGCTCTGACCCCCTTGGGGCACCTGTGGGCCAGGGGAATGTCACAGGGTGCCGGGCATCAGGGTCGGCCAGGCAGAGGGGAGGGATCAAACAGCAATGGCAGGTGCACGCCCACCCATCAAAGGACTTCTTTGAGGCTGATTAAAAAGCGATTCATTTTCTGTTCCCAGTCAGGTGCTGTGGAAGAGGCAAGGCTGAGAACAGGCCTCTGAACGGCCCCCGATTGGAGGGCAGCCAGGGG
>NW_009733283.1:0-3145 GCF_000703405.1 Apaloderma vittatum | reverse complement strand
CTTATCCTTGGTGTTGTCTCTGGGCATATCCAAGACAAGAAGTTTATTAGGAGCAGTCAGCATGGCTTTGCTAAGGGGAAGTCATGCTTGACCAATCTGATAGCCTTTTATGAAGACAAAACCAGGTGGATGGATGGTGGCCATGCAGTGGATGTGGTCTATCTGGATTTCAGCAAGGCCTTTGACACTGTCGCCCACAGCATCCTCATAGGTAAACTGAGGAAGTGTGGCCTGGATGACCAAGTAGTGAGGTGGGTTGCTAACTGGTTGAAGGGAAGAAGTCAGAGAATTGTAGTCAATGCAACAGAGTCCAGTTGGAGGCCTGTGTCTGGTGGGGTCCCTCAGGGGTCAGTGCTGGGGCCAGTGCTGTTCAATATATTCATCAATGACCTGGACGAGGGATTAGAGAGCACTGTCAGCAAGTTTACTGATGACACAAAGCTGGGAGGAGTGGTTGACACACCATCAGACTGTGCTGCCATTCAAAGAGACTTAGACAGGCTAGAGGGATGGGCAGGGAGAAATTTTATGAAGTTTCGCAACGGCAAGTGTAGAGTTTTGCACTTGGAAAAGAATAACCCCATGTACCAGTATAGATTGGGGACTGACTATTCCTGAACCTTTCCTCAATCATGCTATAACTCCATGATTCTATGATTCTCAGCTGAAAGACCATCTAACTTTCCCAGCAAAATACTTCAAAACCAATTTTAGAAAATAATTTCCATTGAAAAGAGAGTGATAAGGAAAGAAGAAGGCGAAGTTGGCTAGAAATTATTAAATAATGACTTTACCACCACCTGTGTACAGCGAAAACCTTTTATGTATATGGATCACAGAAATGGGACCATGAAGGCACAGTCTGCAATAAGATCCCCACACACCACATGACCATCAGTATAGGTATTTAAACTGTTTTCCTAAGCTCTCCTCTCTCTCCCTGTTCCTGACTATTCCTCATTCAGCTGTATAAAGGAACAGAGATTTAGCTAATGGTCAAGAAAATGCAGACACTGTCTGTTGTGGTACATAGTAGCTAGCTTCATGCTCCAGTGCTTTGTAAACTAACTTCTGGGGTTTTCCAGACAACTAGTTGGAAGCATCAGTGTGGAATGACATCTAGTACTGATCTAATCTTCACTACGAATCTGTAACATCCTTAGTAGCTTTTATAAATAACCTTCTTTTCTCTCACCAAATGGTTTACAGATAACTCTTCCATTTCATGAAAATTTAAGGTAAAAATGCATGTGCCTCTTTCCAATTTTGAGATCAAAGTTCTATTGGCTCTGATGTGACATAGAAGAACACCAGCAACTGGTAGTAAAAGGCAAAAAGATACATACAGCACTTGACCTTCAAGCTAAACTCTGGCAGCTTCCCAATGTCCGGATATGAAGGGCAAAAACAGTTCAAAAAATTCCATAAACTCAACCGCTATAAGAAATACGCTGAATGAAAATGAACCTTCATATTTAGACTCTTTCAAAATAAAAAAGAGAAATTTGAAGAAATTCAGACATCATGAAAAGTTAACAGATAAGACAGTGATGCACTGAATTAGACTTCCCAGGAAGATTGTAAAGTCTCCATCACCAAAGGACTGTCAGACTAGGTAAGCATAGAAAAGCAGAGATGGATGTTATACATTTCATGTCACGGGGATGTATTATACATAGAATCATAGAATCATAGAAACATTCAGGTTGGAAAAGATCCCTGGGATCATCAAGTCCAGCCTATAACCCTCTTCCACAGAGCCCAAACTCAAAACATCTTCTCTTTCAGTCTTTTTTTTGTGTGATTTTTTGGATGCGATTTTAACTTATGCAATTCCTGCATTTTCTAGACAGTTGCTCAGTAAAATGCTCTGAAAGAAGCTGCTTACACACAAGACTGTTCATCAAATACTGTCACAGCAAGCTCTCTCCATGATTTCACTTAAACTATGAATTTTTCAAGCAAAATGATTCCAGTGAAGCATTTCTTTTGAACAGACTACCCTGCAGCAGATGTAAATTAGAAAAAACTTGCTACAGTTTCTCCTAAAAAGGCACAGACACTGTCTGTGATACCTTCTGCGATTGCTGGTAAAATGTTCTGTTCCTAAAGAAAAACAGAGCAGTAAAATCTGCATATAGCAAACAAAAGTTTTAGATGTTAGATCTTCAGCAGAGAAGCCTGATATCAAGAGATTTTGCTTCCTAATCAACAGAAAACAATCAGGGACCAGGGATCAGGAATTTATTTGGTCTACAGCTCATTTTGTTTTCAGTCTACAGGCAGTATACAAAGTGGGACAGAGCTTGGGTTAGCATGACCTGCATAAAACAAAGTGTGAAAAGCCCATTACTTCTTGTTTTACACAGTGAAAAATCAAAAGCTAGTGTTGACAATTTAAAAATCTTATTCTGGTATGTATTGAGGTTATCTGGCTATAAGGAACCACAAGTGTGTAACTTTTATGAAAGGGTTCTGTAAAATCTTTTGCAAAGTTTTTTGTCCATATTATGTATGGAGAAGACGGTTCCAATTCAGGAGTCCTTATAGAGTGGGACAGGAGAAGGGACAGTGTGGTATTTAAAGTATGTCAGAGTCTTCTGCAGGTACAGAAGAGTCCTGGAGTAGAAAATTAAACTTCCCCATGGTTCCTTCCTGCCCACCATTGTCTGAGTGTCTCTTTGCCTGGCAATGGGAATGTTTCTTAGGAATAAAGTCTATCCTTACCTATGGATCCATTGCCATGAGCAGTCTATAATCAGCCATTGTTAACAATGACAGTTAATGTTCACAATTTTCATGTCCCATTAATCCAGATCACATTCTTTCAGCTATTGCGATCTTTTTTTCTTGTTTTTTTTTAAGGAGGAGGGGTGAAAATTCTTCTTCAACACAGTTGATTTCAGATCTAAAGTTTACTTGAAGATTGTTTCTGTTTTCTTAATTCTTCTGGTTTTTCTCAGTGTTTCAGTTATATGTTGTTTTGAGTATGATCATATCATCAAAGGTCATATTCCATCAAGATTTTTTTCTCTTATAATCTTCCTTCCTCCATGTATCAGCAGAAATTCTGCCTTTTAAGATTTGAGTCTCATCTTTACAGTCCTGAGACTGAACATTGTCTTGGGTTACAATATGTAACCAA
>NW_009733282.1:0-1718 GCF_000703405.1 Apaloderma vittatum | reverse complement strand
GGAAGAAGGGAGGGATGGGGTGAAGGTGTTTCTCTTCTTAAGGTCTGTTTGCTCTTTTTTTTTACTTCTCACTACTCCTCTCTGATTTGTTCTTTTAATAAATGTAATTAATTTCCCCCAAATCGAGTCTGTTTTGCCTGGGACGGTAAATGAAAGTGATCTCCCTGTCCTTATCTCAAACCTTAAGCCCTTG
The DNA here is from genome assembly GCF_000703405.1 of Apaloderma vittatum. Taxonomy (NCBI): domain Eukaryota; kingdom Metazoa; phylum Chordata; class Aves; order Trogoniformes; family Trogonidae; genus Apaloderma; species Apaloderma vittatum. The sequence goes on along the minus strand of NW_009733282.1, from coordinate 1,525 downwards.
GAAATATTTTCTCCCCCTGTCTAGTGGAGAAGGGGGAGTGAGAGAGTGGCTGTGTGGTTACCTGACTGCCGGCCAGGGTTAAACCACGACAGTCCCCTACAATCTTAAGGGAGTGCCTCAGTTTTATCCTCCATCCTTTCAGTTTTCCTTTAGCCCTTATTTCTTATTCCTGTATACTCCCAGAAACAAGATGTTTGAAAAGGTCTATAAAACTCAGCCTCCCTTCTGCGGGATTTCCGTCCCCAGTTATGCCAGCAGGTATCATACCACAATGGTGCTTGATTTTACACCAGGACTATTTTGACAAGAAAGTGATGAGCTGCTGGAAATAAAAATGATAGCTAGCCCTGAAGAACACACCATGAGTAAAGCAAAAGGAAGGGAGAAGAAAATGTAAATAAGGTTCTATGGAAGGCTGTGGTGTTTAAGGGCTGGTGGGTGATGAAATATTTGGAGGCTGTCTTGGGCATAGCAATCAAAAAATGATAGAGTTTTCTGTTCTTTCAGAAGTGAGGAGGGGGGTCATCAGAGTTGCTACCTTAGAAATCTGGAGGGCAGACTTTGGTCTGTTTAAGAGTCTGATTGACAGAAAATCTTGGGAGGCAGTACTGAACAGCAAAAGAGTCCAGGAAGGCTGGACATTCTGCAGAAAGAAAGTTTTACAAGCACAGGAGCAGGCTGTCGCTGTATGCTGAAGGATGAATTGGTGGGAAAGAACACCAGCTCAGCTGAACATACCGATTTGGCTGGAACTCAAAAAAAAACCTGGAGACTTTGTGACCTTTGGAGGAAGGGACAGGCAACTCAGGACAGCTACAAGGGATGTTGTGAGGTTATATAGAGCGACAAAACCCATCTAGAACTTAATCTGGTTGTGCCCATAAAATGCAATAAAAAAATGTTTCTTTAAATCTATTGGCAACAAAAGGAGGGCCAAAGAGAATTTCTCTCCTTTATCGGATGCAGTGTAAAATATAGCGACAACTCCTCTGTCTTCAAGAGTAAGGCCAGTTGTTCTGCAGGTTACCAGAACCCTTAGCTGAAAGATAGGGACACGGAGCGGAATGAAGCCCCCGTAATCCAAAGGGAAGTGGTCAACAACCTGTTGCTCCACTTAGACAAATGCAAGTCTATGGGGTCAGATGGGATCCACCAAAAAAAATGGAGGCAGTTGATGAAAATATTCATCAAGCCACTTTCAACCCTTTATCAGCAGTCCTGGCTAACCAGGGAGGCCCCATGGACTGGAGGTTAACAAATGTAATGCCTATCTGCACGAAGGGCCAGAAGGAGGATCAGGAGAACTTCAGGCCTGTCAGTCTGACCCTGGTACTAGGTCTGACCAGATGATCAGGCCCAGTCAGCATGAGTTTATGAAAGGCAGGTCCTGCTTGACTAACCTGAACTCTTTGTATGAACAAGTGTGACCCACTTAGTGGATGAAGGAAAGGCTGCGGATGTTGTCTATCTGGGCTTTACAGTAAAGCCTTTGATACCACTTCCCACAACATTCTCCTGGAGAAAC
>NW_009733281.1:3064-9228 GCF_000703405.1 Apaloderma vittatum | reverse complement strand
CCGGCCAGGGTCAAACCACGACACTGAGATAGAGATGGGACCAAGGCTGATGTGTAGTGTAGCAGCTACTGTAAGTTAGTTTAGATATACCGTAGTTCAGTTAGAAAGTATAGGCTTAAACACTGAATCTAGATGAGACTCCTGTTGTATGGTTCGGTTCTGCTGAATTTAAGTTGCCTGTGCAATTATGTTTGACTGCAGAATCCTAAATGTGTGGATTTAATCACTAGGATTAAATTGGTGTTACTAAGGGATAAGTGACCCTGATCTTACTGGCTGCAGAACAGAACAGCAGAGGTAATGCTAATGGAAGAAGATGGCTCATTTGTTTGTGCTGTAGAAAACTGTGGGGAAGCTTGGAAGGAAAAGTTTAGGCAGAAAATATTCCAAACCATTGTTAATTAACGAGATATTTTTTTCTTTTTCTGGTGTATAATATTGCCCTTCAAAAGTATTAAGATGTGTGTCATACTGCTTGGCAAGTGGCTGAGAATGAGATTATTTTATTCAGTTGACGGCATTTCGATATGTGAAAGGTACATTAATTAAGGTCTCATCTTTAGACCTGGAAGGGTTACTTGCTTGAAGCTACCTTTGTGGTCACTGCCTTCATTTTTACTATGTTTTATGGCTTTCAGCACTGCAGAATTATCATATGTATGGGAGAATGCAGTAGTTTTCTTTAGGTTCATGCATTATGTGGGAGCTATTTGAGTTCCCAGTTGCAAAACTTAATGTTGGCGTGGAATTAAATCATTTACAAACTGCTCTTTAAAGGCCAGCGTAGATGGGAAAGATCCATTTAATTATAACGTTAAATATGGAAGTTACTCAGATCCTATTCTTCTCCCTTGAAGGAGTCTTTGTTGAGTTGAGAAACCTGATTTTCTTAACCCAAGTTTTTCCAGACTTCCTCCCCCATACAGACCTTTTACTGAAAGGCATTTTAAGGACTGTTAAAATGAGGGACATCATGAAGGGTTGCTCTCAGAATTTATAACATCAATTTTTAATAGCTTCTGAATTATTCTGTTTCTTTTATGGTTCATATGAGATAGTAGATTTGGTGGTTGTATTTCAGTGCAGGAAATTCAGGTCAGACTTGATGAGGCCTCCCTGGTAACGGACTGGTGCCCATTAATAGCCCAGGAGGGCTTGCTGGAGGGGAGTTGTTCTTCTTCCAATTCTTCTTTTTACCTGTTTTCTGTCTTCATTGGTTTGTATGTGTTTTTAAGTACACATGTGTGCTTGCTCCTTATGTAAGAGTCCTTACAGCATCATTTTTGTTTTAACCCTTTAAGATCAATCAAGAGCATATTGAAGTTAAATTTTTATTTTCTTTGATTAACGCGTCAATACAACGTGTTGTATTAACACGTCAATACAACAATGAAACAACTGAACTAAAACTGTATCATTTTTAGCTCTTTTAGTCGTTATAGTCAACCAATATAACATCGAGAACAGCCAGATCACAGAATACTGGTAGAATGTAGTAAATAATGTGCTCTTTGGGCGATAGAATAGGCATTCAAAACATTGTTTTACCAATTTCTTTCATGGTTCTAGGTGGAAATGCTAGTCAGGCAGTGACCTCTTTATCTGAACTTGTGTTAACCTGCCTTCACAAATGGCCATTGAGCTTTTTTTGAAAAGAGATTTTATGATTATATATTGCACTTGGCATGGTCACTGGTTTATTATTCCATGCAGAAAATAGCTTGGTGTTGTTAATAACGTACTTCATAGGCCCTTATGTTTTAATGATAGGGTTATTGGTTGTTTTCAAGGTTTTTCTTGGCTGGAAAGACTACTATTTCAGCTTTCTTTACTTCATTGCTATCTACTGTTTCCTGTTGTTTGGTCATTCTATTGTATTTTCCCTCTGTGTTCCTGATGCGCGAAACCTAATGATGGAGGCTGGAGGGGCCATCACTGTAACCTGGACACCACCCCAAATATATGATAAAAATAAAGAAAACAGCAGTTTCTGCATTCCTGAAGCATGCTCTGCTGCAGCCTTTTCAGACTTAAGTGCTAGTAATTGGGACCATTTGTTGTCATTTATGTAAATGGTGTAATGAATCATCAAATATGCAAAGCAGGATATTAAGTCATCTGCATAAAACCTCCACATTTCAGAACATTTAGTCTCTACAAGTGTGGGTAGATTGAAACGAAGAAGTATCTTTCCAGATGGCTTGAGCACGTGAGGATGCACTTCCTGGGCTTTTTTGTGGTAAACTCACATTACCTGAACTATCATATATAACTGTATAAGCACAAATAAATTGATTTGCAGATTTCTTTACTGTTGTTTTAACAAACATGTTCATCTCTGAAGAGCTGCTCAGACAACAACCAGCTGACTGTAAACAATTCATTCAAACCCATGCAGTCAGCATTATGGGGCACTTGATACGCTGTGTGAGGGCAGTAAGTGACACAAGTGATCCCAGTCACTTGCAGTTTTGACGAAGAAGAGAACCTTATGATCATGTATGTTGTACTGCACAAAAAGTAAGTCTTGCTCTAGTGTGATGATGCCCATCTTAGATGGGACTTAGAGAAGACTGTCTTTTCTGTCGTGGTCAAAAACACATATGAAGAAATACAACTCTCACTTTTTCTCCCTTTGTCTCTCTTCAACCACTAAAAAAAGCACAAAAATCACAGAAAGCCTCTCAATTTAGTCTCTTGAAATATTCATGAATCAGTCTCTGAAAAAAATAAATAAATTATTTCTCACTGATAGACAAATACATTTTTGTTCTGCTGTTGGCTAAGTTATGACTCCCAGGGCTGTTCCTGAGAACCCCACGCTCTTTCAGTACCTATTTAAAGTTCAGATAGTGGCTCCAGCTTTAAAAAAAAAAAAAAAGACAAAACTAAAATGAATTATTATCTGAATTGTTATTGTAATACCTGTCTGTAAGAGTTCCATATCTGCTTATTTCCCATTTCCATATGCTTGTGGAGATTTTTCTTTACATCTGAAGTCTGTAGTGGACTGTGATCGTCCAGTCAAGAGTGCCAGGACTAGAGGCTGCCGCAGACACCTATTCCTTCTCAGCACCATCTTCAGAGAACAGACACTATATCCCCATTGTTCTCCTTCTTTATAATCTGGCTGTTATTGATGGGACTTCACTGGATAAGAAATCATTAAATTCTTTGTGGAGTATAAGTGGATTACGTCCACACTTGAAGTTTTTTCTCCTTTCAGTTGCTTCTTTTACATACTTTTTTTTTTTTCCCCCCCAAGTGGGTAATATAGAACTTCAGGATAAAAGAGCTGTGTTGAAGCACTGTGCACTTGCCCATATGGGCAGGATTCTGTCAGTCAAGGATTGCGCTTGTCTCCTGGCATATCCAGCTTGTTCCTGCTTCCTACCTGTTTCCTCTTCTCTTCATTCCAAGATTTCCTTCAAACCATCGTATGGGCTGATTTTCTGTAAGGCATATTTTATCTTCCATAAAACTTTCAGCTCTCCATGTTGTATTTTTGATATGTTAGAGTTCTGTAAAAGATTATTCTTTTATTAAGAGGTGGTCATTTAAAATTGATGATGCAAAAACCTAGAGAAGGCTCCAGCTATGCTAAAACAAATTAGCAACTAACATTTTCTCCAGAGCAAAATGTCAGTGTAGAGTTTCATGTTGTTTCTCTCCCTCCCCTTTTTATAGCAACATTAAAGCCATCTATAGTTTCACTTCTGTAATTCCAGAAGGGATTTTGAAACATGGACACCTTTCCTCCTTTATTAAAAAACCTAGAAATGCTATAAATTTGACAAAAGATATTTTTTGCACATCTTTAAAGTGTTTTAAGAATCTAATGTAAAATAACTGCAGATGTGGAAGGCAATATTCATGTTACTTCACAATGACATAATAATGGTAATGATCTCCTGTGGTGTATAGCTAAGGTGTATTCCTTTAAGAATATATTGAGCCCAAGTTCTTACTTGATTTGATTAAAACATCAGAACAAGTGAAACACCTTTGAACCAAGAATGTATAAACTTTAGCTCTTTAAGTCGTTATATCCAACAGGTACAGCACCAAGAACAGCCAAATCACAGAACACTATTTAGTAGAGTTTAGTAACAATTTACATATGGAATAAATCTGAATTTTGTATTCTTCTTTGAGAGGTTGGTATATAGAAAACGGTAAAATTCTGAAAAAAATTTAAAAAAGTATTTGTTATGAGTTGCATGGGCAGCTGCTCACAGCTGATTGCTCCTTCTGGAGTTGATTAGTGATTAACATCATCTCATCAGGGTAATGTACCCAAGCCCACCATTGCAGTTGGCACCAATTGGAAGTCTTTGCACCAATCCTGGCAACCAGTTCAGACGTTACTGGCTGTGTTAATACACAGATGCCCCACTGCTCCGTTCTTCTGCACCATCCACGCGGGGGTGGATGCGCTGTGCAGGCGTGCTCAGGCTTGTACAACCCCTTGCATGGGGAACGGAACCAAGTGCAGTCACCAAAAGGCACCCTGAGGACAGAACAACACCAGGTGAAGGATAGTAGTCCCATAACTATACGGGCTTAGAAGTCCATAACTATGATGTAGTTCAATGTGTGAACTTCGGTAGTAGGTCACTGACCTGTGTACTCAGGCAAACACAGGACTTCAAAGGTCTTGAACCAAAGCCAAATATAAGATGCAGAAGTACTAGAATAATTAAATTTGTTCTGCCCTTACTGATTGTATTTCAGTTTTGGGGGCAGAAAAAGGTGTCTAGATTCCACAGCTGTAAAGTATTCTATCTTTAAGAAAGATTTTGCTATTGTTTAATTTTCTAAAAATTGAAGAAAAGGAGTTAAACTACACGTGAAGGGTTTTTTTTATTTTGATTTAAAAAAAAAAGTATTGGAGATGAGATTCAATTTTTATGGCTGAGTAGTAAATCTCTGGAACAGGGTTTCCTGGTAGAAATGACAACTCTGCTTTAATTATAGCATCTTTGAGGTAGCTATTATATTACAGCAGGACCCTTAACAGACTTTTCTTTTTAAAGACCATATTAAAGAGTAAAAGGACTTGCCGTTGATTGCAGCTTGCTTTCTGTTAGGGGGTTCACCTGTCATTGAATGACTGACCAGGTTCCTTTTGCATGGTTTATTTTTCCAGGATGAATGTTTTTAGATTTATGTGAAATGTTTTAAAATGGGTCTCAATGTTGTGAACATGAAGCACCTTCTGTATTATGCAACAATTTCAGGAATCATATGTGGAAAAGTAAAGCACTCGCATACAGTTCTAAGAAGGCTTTAGCATCTGGAGAATTAACTTGTCACTAATTTTGCATGCTTCAGTTGCTAGAAAATGTACCTCTATGAAGCACTAAACTTTTTTTTTTTAAATCACATTACATACCTATGTGTGGCTTGCATCTGAAATTGTTTTCATCACTGATCTTGTTCTTTTGGTGCCTATACATTTATTTCTCATTTTGCACTGGAAATGTTATGCCATCTGGTTACTTGCTCAATTTTGTAACGAGAAGACTTCATTAATTTACGATTTTCACTTCTGCACCTGCGAATTCTGTTTACTAGTGTAGCAGTTGCCACCTCTCAATAGTTTAGAAACAGTCTGCTGGATTTGAAATATTTGTATATACATGCTTCTTTCTTCTTTAGATAGTTGCAGGCCAAAATTATAGGAGAGGATTTGGTGAGGCTGAGAAAATAGATCTTAAACTCTACAGCATCAGCTACCAGATTTTCCTGGTTTGCATGTGATGGTTCTTCTCTCCTCCCCAGCCCTTTATGTGTGAATGTAAACTAGAACTTCATGGGTGCCCAAAAAAGGAAATTTCAAGCTTTGTAAATGCTTTGTTTGGATTAATAACATCTCTAGACATGTTTCTTTTATCCCAGGGAGCACAAACGTTACTGAAGTTAATAGCAGTATAATAATCTATTTAATATGCTATGGTAAAAATGCCTTCTGTTAGCTAAGTCTTAAATTCTTGTTGTCATACTTCAGCAGTTATTTTCTAGGTGGGAAAAGGAGACTTATACTTTGAAACTAATAGGACATTGTTTCAAACAGTGAATGGAAAGCGTATAGTATTCTAAAAATATAACTTGTTTACATATATGTGATTATTCGAAAGCATATACTGCACTCGTCTCTTCAT
>NW_009733281.1:0-3033 GCF_000703405.1 Apaloderma vittatum | reverse complement strand
CCTGCTGTGTGAGGCAGTGACAGGGTTTATTTATTGACCCAAAGCACTAGAAAACTTCCCACAGCACTTCATGAAAACCTGACAAACTGAACTGCTTTTTGCTTCATGGTGTGTTACATCAATATGATGTCTCTACCTAGCTGAAGTTAGCTATCTGAAATCTAGGGGAAAAGGGGTTAGGTTTGTTTTGGGCTTGTTTGTTTGGGTTCGGGGTGGCTTTTTTGTTTTTTGTTGTTTCATGGGATTTTTTTAAGTAGTTCAGAAGAGTGCCTTGGGGCTTCAGAAAGCCTGAGAGCTGATGAAAGATTTGCTGCCTGCAGAGCTTCATTAGGAACCTATGGTGGAGGCGGTGGGATGGCAGAGGCAGACCTGCCCTGCAGCCTGGGGGGAGCCCAGGGCTTTGAGGAAGCTGGGGTGGGGAGAGAACCTGTGCAGTTGTGATGAAGGTGATGGGGAGCTGGCAGCAACCCTGAGCCATGTGCTCTCGTGCTGTTTCATCCCATGAGTGAAGTGATTTTACGGTGTCTACATCCAGCCTGAAGTGCAATCAGTTAAGCAGCCTGGGCTTGTGTTTCAGGGTGGGTTTTTTGGTTTGAGAGGCTCAATGTTCGTGGCTGGAATCACCAGCTTCGCATCTCAAAGTCTTTAAACAAACAACACCGATTTTGGGGGAACACTGTGCCACAGACTGCAAGAGACTAAAAGGGAGTAATGACCAGAAATAAAGCAAATCCCCCCAGAAACAGCAATCAGCATATGGTAATTTAATTGCTGGGTCTTTGGAGACAGGAAATTGGGCATATACTGTTGGACAGATGTAAAGATATTTAAGGTTCAAGGTTATTAATAGGCTCTGAATGTGTTTGATAATATAGAGTCACAGAGCAGTCAGGGTGGGAAGGCACTTCTGAAGATCTCCCAGTTCAACCCCTTGGCTCAGGCAGGCTCAGCTACAGAGTGCTGATAAGGGGCACAGCTGGCTGGCTGTTGATTACCTCGAAGGATGGAGACTTCATGACCTCTCTGGTCAACCTGTACCAGTGTCTGACCACCTTCACTGTATAAAGTGATGGTCCTACATTCCTTGTGTTTCCTGTGGTTTGTGCCTATTGCCTCTTGTCCTGGTGCTGAGCACCACTGAGAAAAGCCTGGCTCAATTTCGTTTCATCTCCACATCAGATACTTGCGCACATGGATAAGATGCCCCTGAGTCTTCTCCAGGCTGAGCAGTCCCAGCTCTCTCAGCCTCTCCTCGCATGATGTAATGCTATTAGGGACCTGACTGCTATTTAGGCATCGAGATACTACTGAAAATACGTGCCCTTGACTGGAGTATTCTGGGAATTTCCCATGTTTGGGGAACATGTTTTGACTCAACCCTGTCTCACAGTGCAGGAATGTCTCTTCAGTATTCAGACGGATAAGATGTAGGACACATGCTTTCTTGTCAGAAGCAGATGAATAACGTCTCCTTTGCCCATCTATTGTTGCTATGTTGCTAGAGAGAGGAAGCCTTAGGAAAAACTTGAGTTTCTGATGCGCTTGCTTTGCTTTGAAATTAAATTATTTTCAATTTATGGGTAATGTGACTGTCTGGTTAGATTCCTACTTCAGAGATGAGGCTCTTTCCAAGAGCACCCTATGCTGAGGGTGCTCAGTTTGGGTGAATGTGCAATTTGCAATAATTTCAGTAGGATTTTATCTAAGCAGTATTTATTTAAAAGCTGAAACACCATTGTTTATGTTATGAGAGCTGGATTTCATATTACAACTGTCCTGTGTTTGGGAGAATTAAAATTCATCTATCTAGTATCAGAGGCATTATTGTCATTGCTTTAAAACTCTTTTTAAGCACAGAATATTTGCATCATAGTGGAAGATCTTCAAACTAACTGGTTGCAAAACCGTTTGGGATCTTTAGTGTACAGTACTTCTTAGGCTCAATACAGCTGAACTCTCACGCACTTACTGGCTTTCACTTTTTCTCATCCTTCTTCACTCGTTCCTGACTCCAGTTCTGTGATTAACACTGCAGTGATGTGATTAACTCTTTCTGTTTCACTCCTGTTTCTGTTCTCCGTAATCTTCTGCATGACCTGTTGTGGCTGAGCACTGTAATCAACTGAGTCACTCTTCTGCCCATCAAGTCCCGCATTGAGAGTTGAAGTCTTCCCGCTCCTTTAGAGCTCCTACTGTGTTGATAAAATAATATGCAGAATATTATCAATAGCACAGCAAAGCTTTCTCTATTAGTCTGTCCCATTCTTGATGGGGCAAAAAAACAGTAGACAATATTCTTTAGAGGGGAAACATAAGCAATTACCTCTTTAATGTGGAACTCTTGGAAAAGGTATGACAGTAGCATGCAAAATATTTTACTGCATTGCACCATCTCAAAAAATTAAGGAATGTTTTTGTTATTTTAGTCATGTTTTCCTGTCTGTTTATTTGTTAAGCATCTTGCCTAAGTAACTGTTAGTACTTTAGCTCTGGTAGTATTGGTTTGCTTATGTTTGTTCTAGCTTTGAAATTAAATAGTCCCTTATACTCTGTTATTGATATAGCGTACTAGTTGCCTGGGTTATTGAGGAATACATTTTAAAATTCAGCATGAAGATTTTACTGTAACTGTGGCTGTGATGTTTTTCTCTGGTTTTACACTGTGTGTTTTTTCTTCAGAAGTTGTTTGCAAAATTATGGTGAATGGAATTTTCTTTTCATGTGACCAAATCCTCTGCGTCTTGGCAGCCTTCAGAAGCACAGGGCTGGCAGGGAAAGTTAGGCAGGCTTTGCCTAGGCATTTTCAAAGAAAAGCACTCAGGAACTGAGGTTTGAAATAATGTAGCCTGAGGTCAGGAATTTTTTATTTGGAGAGTCAGTAAAGAACATGGTTATCTGTAGTGTGCAAGAAGCCAGGGTTTTCTTAGGTATATATATGTACCAGTGAAAGAGGAAAGTATAACAGGCAATAATCTGTGCAATGTTCTTTCCTAAAAAATGCCAGTTAATAATAATAATAATAATAATAATAAT
>NW_009733280.1:0-28218 GCF_000703405.1 Apaloderma vittatum | reverse complement strand
CGGGAGGAAACAAAACGCGTGAGGCAACAAACCAAACAAACCAATCCCCGAGTTCGTTGGCTCTGCTAACAGGGTCTTCTCCTCTCCCGTCTGTCTCTGTATTTAAATGAACGCAGGGATTACCCCGCGAGGAGGAAATGGGCGATAATGGGGCAATAAACACGTTTAACTGTGTAATCACGGCGGTAATTTGCAGAACCCCTCTCTCGACCCCAGCGCCCACCTGGGGGAAGGTTTTGCCTTCAGATGCGGCAGAGAAGTGCTTGGAGGGACGTGGCCATGCTCCTCCGTGTTTCCCATCCCCGGCTGTGAAATCGGTCCCACTGCTATGTACATAGTCATGTTTCTCTCTGGTCAAAATCAGAACTTTTCCAAAAGTAACAGATGCTTATTTTAGTGCTAACTTAGTTAATGCTTAACTGAAAAGTGTTAGGAGATTGATCAATGCCCAGTGAAGAAAAAGGAATGCAAAATTTGTCATCTGGCTGAGATCTCCCTGACTGGCTGAGGCTTAAAAAGCCTGTTTCCAGCCCTGGATGTGATGCTCCATTTTAAGAAGTGAATGTGAACGCTGGTGGCTGCTTGAAGAGTACCTTATTTAAAAATCTCTGCAGAATGTAAAAACGAGTGTGTCTAGTCAGGAAAGCTGGGGAAATTACCGCTCTGTCAAGATTCCTATTGCCTGTTACAAAGTACCTTTTTACGCTGAACTTAAGTTCTACACTACAGAGACAGCAGATGTGAGGTGATGGCTTCCAAAAGCAACACAGATGCTGTAAAATTTCCATTGCAATATTTCAGCAAGGAAGCTCAGGAGACATGCTGAATGCTACAGTTTAGAATTACACTATAACTCTCCTAGAAATAAGAGAATACCAAGTTTCTCAGCAGTACACTTGGCTTCGTTTTTACTGTCGTTCACATGCTCTTGTTTTCTTACAGCGTGAAGAGAGATGCAGCACAAAGATACTGTGTGTCTTGAAGCTGTGCAGTAATGACAAAATTGGCAATATGGAACTTTATGGCAATTTAGTAATGACTGCATATCCAAATTCCCTAGTAAGACCGTGATAATTTTTGAAATCGTCTTTCAGGTGTATAAAACAGCACAGCTGTGGTGAGGCTGCTGTACTTAATGTGACTGAAAAGCAGCCTGGATAGCTCAAGGCTGTGCAATCCGTTGTGTGTTCCTCATATACTGAGACTTCCGTGAAGTCAGTAGAAGTACTGAGATGAAGGAATCAAGGGTCAAGTCTTTCAGATGGTTTGTGTGTTTATTCCAGAAAATACAGCAGCTGCTTTTTCTGAAAAGCTGAGCTTTGCTATAGCAGTACAGATTAGAGCACTTTTTTTGCAGGGATTTCAAAACAGATGTCCAGTCATCAAATCATGCAGAAGTATAAAGCTGGCAAGAATGTTGCAGACGCTACAGCCTTTTGCAAATGTATAGATTTGACAAATAGGTGACACTTCTGCAAGTCTTTGTTGCCACAGATATGCCTCTTATTCAAACATTTAGATTTATCATTGGGACTTCTAACACAGGCTTAATTTTTGTGGGCATCTAAGACTTTGCATTTGGAATTACATGGATCACACCGAACTAGGTAATGGTAACTACAGGGCATTTTAGTTGAAGATCAGTAAATTTGCTCTTGGTTAATTTTTTTTTTTACTGGAAAGAAAAATACCGCATAAAATCTAGGATTTAAACCGTCTTTTGTTTATTTTAAAATACAGATATTAAGTTTCTAAGATTGAAAAATTGTCTTTTAATTCCCACCTAATATTCTCCAGTAAATTTTGGTGTGGCGTTGTCTGCATTGGATAGGTCAATGAATGGTGCTTTTATAAAAAATGTTTTAAAAGGAGAACTCAGTCCATGGAAATTGTTCAAATAATCTTGTTAGAATGAAGCCTTGACTGAGGGCAGCAATTTCGTGGATTAAACCCAGAAGGGGCTCTCTAGGCCGATCTAAGTATTGCAGGCTCCAGAGTTTTATCCAGAGACTGTCTATGCAAATACTGGTTAGGTCCAAGACACAGGGGATTTTGCATGGCAAATACGTTGAACAACTCTATGATACTGTAAACTGGAACTTTTTGAGGACAGAGTAAGTGGGAGCAGGAAGAAGGAGTATTTTTACAGACAAGTTAGTAAGCAGCGTAAGATGGAGTTGTGGCATCTTACTGTGTTCAGCTTTTGCATAAACAGTACCAATTAAGAGAAACTTTTTTATTCAAGTCCATCTTTTTCTCTCTCATGCCATGTGTAGTCCAGAACTAAGCAACATGATGGGCAGTCCATCGTGTTGCGCAGTGACTTCTACTTCTGCAAATCTGCAAAGCAGGAATTATCAGTAAAAATCCAGCACTGTGAAACCTGCGAAGAAATAGGGATGGGAGAGTACAGCATGCATATATATCTTATATTTTGATAGGTATTTTTCTTTTCACAAAAAATTAAATGACATTGACACATCTTCTTAGACAGCCTTTATTGTGATTCAGGAGATCTTTCTGTAGACAGGAAGAGCAATGTTCTGCTTCTGACTTTTCAGGGATGTCATACCTGACTGTGGATGGGCACAGTACTGTGATGCTACTGTTGGGCAGTATGACGTGAGAGAGCCTTTAGGCAAAATGAAAACAGGCTGAACACAGTCTGGTGCAAGAGCTACTTCTGGAGTGCAGTAAGCAGGTGGCAGAGAAGGAGGAGAAATTGCAAGACTACTTTGCTGTCCCTTTGCCATAAAGAATGATGACAAAGTGGTTGCTCAGTGCTGTGTTCTGAGGGTTGAACCAACAGTGAAACTGCAGGTTGTGGCCCCAAATGTGATTAGAGGCTTTTCTGCTAAACATAGGAGCAGACCATGATTAAACTTCTTCGTGAGGCTGCTTTGGATGTGTAGACCCCACTAGAGAAGCAGCATGAGCAGCAGAATAAGTGTAAGAAATCAGTGGGAACAGCAGTTTAGCATGAGGGCAACGTAAGATCAATATATATCGAAGGGCTTACATTTATTCTCCCACACTATACAGGTGATAATCTGCCTGCAGCATGTTGGCTCACTCAGTGTAATCGTATATTGCTTCATTTCTCATTAGTGAAATAATGCAGGAGGAAGGAATGCAAGAAAATATGGATTATAAGGTTATGAAATGAAATAAATGTTCTTGAGGACAATTTTTCTTTTCCTTTAATATTATTTTTTAAAATTTTGCCAATTATTTAGCAAGCAGTATTTATAATTTACCTGTGCTACAGGTTGTTATACCTCATGGTGTGACTTTCACACATGATAAATCATGTGACTTCTAAAGGCAAATTGTCCTGAGTTAAACAGTCTGTTGATTCATTGTCACCGTATTTGGAGAATAATACAAATACCATGCAGTTAAATTGCTAACCGTATTGAGTGTGTATGGACATGGTGAGCAGCGTTGTCTTCCTCTGACTGCCCAGATAACTGTTAATTTGTTTTCTGGCAACTGCTAGAACATTAGTATGTAAATGCTGTCTTGAACCTCAGGAAGGTTACTTGGATCCAGGCTGGCAAGGAGAGGCTTTGGTCTCTGGGAATAATATGAGAGGGTTACGTGTGCACCACTCTTCTCCTAAAAGTCAAAGCTTGTCCAGACCTCTAGCGTGCAGGTGGACTTCTGTGGTCATATTTGTGATTATCCCTTCATGCTCCACCACAGTGTTGTTAATGCTCATGTGCTCGGCTGGCACATGCACCATCGTTACTCCCAGCGCGAGCTGAGAAGTCTGTTTGGTCAGTCTTCAGTTTTGCAGACCTCAGTTTTAACAACAGGTATAAACCCCTGCAAAGCTTCTGGTAAATATCCAGTGCTACTGCTTTGTGACCTGAATTACTCGATTGAGCTGTGACCACCTGGGGTGGGCAGCATCCAAGTTATATCTGGTGTTAAGATGGCACGGCATGCAAGTATCTGGTCTTTGACGTCAGATCTGCTAGAGGAATTCGGGGGACACTGACGCCTAACTTGCCATTCTTTGTGGCATCTGTGTTTGAGTTCACAGAATCACAGAATGTTAGGGGTTGGAAGGGACCTCTGAAGATCATCTAGTCCAACCTTCATCCCAGCATACCTAACCACTACACCGTAGCCTCAAGTGCTAGATCTACTTTTTTTTAAACACCTCCAGGGTTGGTGACTCCACCACCTGCCTGGGCAGCCTGTTCCAGTGCCTCACCACTCGTTCAGTAAAGAACTTCCTCCGAATATCCAATCTAAACTTACCCTGACGCAACTTGAGGCCATTTCCCCTTGTCCTGTCATTAGTAATTAGAGAGAAGAGACCAGCACCAGCCTCACTACAGCCTCCTTTTAGGTAGTTGTAGAGGGCAATAAGGTCTCCTCTCAGCCTCCTCTTCTCCAGACTAAACAAACCCAGTTCCCTCAGCTGCTCTTCATAGGGCATGTTTTCCAGACCACTCACAAGCCTTGTTGCCCTTCTCTGCACCCGCTCCAGCACCTCGATGTCTTTCTTCTACTGTGGTGACCAAAACTGGACACAGTACTCAAGGTGAGGTCTCACGAGTGTGAAGTACAGGGGCATGATCACCTCCCTCCTCCTGCTGGTCACACCATTTCTGATACAGGCCAGGATGCCATTGACCTTCTTGGCCACCTGGGCACACTGCTGGCTCATGTTCAGCCGGTTGTCCACCAACACCCCCAGGTCCCTTTCCGCCAGGCAGCTCTCCAGCCACACCTCCCCCACCCTGTAGCGCTGCTGGGGGTACCTGCGCAGGGAGTTAGGTGATAGCAGGCAGGGTAAGAGCATGAGTAGCTCGTACCAACTGTGAGTATTGATGCTGATAGTGTATAAGGGAGAACCACAGCCAAGAAGCTGGGGAACGCAGGATTCTTTCTCAAATACTGGGGTGGCTCAGTTGCTACACTACAAGGAGCCGTGGGACTCCTGGCAAGAAATCTAGCCCAGCCTATGCACAGTTCTCTACCAGCTGATCCAGCCTAGTGGAAGCAGACATGAAAGAAGGCTTTGAGCTAGGGATGCCCCATCCGCAGTAGGCTAGTCTGGGCTATCTAAGTTGATGCAGAGACAAGGTTAGGCAGTGTAGTCCACTTTGATTTACTAATATTTGCATAAACTATATGGAGACATTAGCTTACATGTGTGCCCTCTCACGTGCGGCAAATTACGTGTGAAATTAATGAGGTGATACGTTTATGAGTAAGAAGTGAACTGAAGAAAAAATGACACTTTGTGCTGAAAGGCATGGATAAGAATAAATCCCAGATATGAGAAAGCAAAACTTTGTATAACTGATTTGAAGAGGAGTGTCAGTCGTTAAATCCTTGAACAATACAAAATAGTTCATAAATCCAACACTACATTTTGCATTTTGTAAGTCAGTAATAATATAATTTAAGGGAATAATGTTTTGCATGTGTGTTTGAAGTGGACATTTTTAAAGCTTTGCTGTTTCCAATTGCAATTTTTGATGGAGGATGCACAGTAGTAATTTTTAAAGTATTGAATGATAAAAATCACACTGAGAAATTCTTGCTGAAATTACTCATTGCCCTGGAGTTAAAATGGAAATAACAAACATATCTTTCATCACTCATTTTGAATATTTATTCTTTGTATTTCACTTACTCTAAACAATTTTTTTATCTCTAGGGTCAGATCTTGACTAATCCTTCACTGTGTTAATTTTGCTGGGACAACACATAAGGGGCTGGTAATTCCAAATATGAATAAGGACAGCAGGCTTGGGCTTGTGCTAATTTTGATGAATAAATTGGCCTCAAGAATGACAAGTCATGTTAGCACTTTTCACTTTATAACATTAGACAGTCAAAGATGTTTTAACTCTGTGCAGGGAATGAGCGTTAGGCAGTGTTAGGAACTGCTTATAGGCAACTCTCAGGTGCCTAGTCTCAGCAGAAACTCACTCTTAACAACCTTTATTTTTATTCTAGTAAAATGGTGTGATTGAAAAGCAAAATATTGAGAGGAATTTCACTGTGATACTGAAATGTCCTTCCTCCTGTTTTACCTACTGAGTTTTTAATAAGGATATTCCTTTGGTAGTTCCTTTGAATTTTCTTGGGTTTTAGTTGGTGCTAATGATGGCAGTAATAGTCCTCTGTGTTTGTGGTGGGGGAAAAGAAAATAGTACCCCACTGATAGGAGATTTTTTTTTTTTCGATTGTCTTCTGTGGGCTAACAACAGTGTTACAAAATATGCAGTCTTGATTGATTTCTTGTCTTCTTTTTCTTTTCTTTATACATTTATTTTGCCTTCGGGGCAGGGAGGTGCAATTATATGGCAGGAAAGAGCCACAAGGATGGATGTTGGAAATTTAGTTCTAACATTGTCCCTGGTACTATCAGTTGGGTGTTTTTCTGTCTTGTTCTGGTTAGGGCCTGTTTCTGAATGAGAGACTCACTTCTTCCAGGGGATTGTGGGGTTCTAAGAAAAGGGATGATAACAGCCATAATGAGATTGCTTTTACTCTCACTTTTAATTGCATTAGACTTATGAAATTAATTCCTTGTGGCTAATTCACTGAATTGGGGAGCCCTGAAAGGGAATAATAAATTGAATCCCTCATTTTCTTGCCACTTTGCCAATTTTGCTATACAGATTTCTTACCTAGAAAGTGTAGTCATTGTCTGAATCTTCATCCTTTGCTTTGGTGTGTTAGGCTGGTTGGTCTTTTATAACTTAGGGCTTGTATACTAAGCTATCCCTTCTAATAAGCCCTTACTGTTTTTGCTTGGTATTAGCTACTTGGCTTTTGAAAAGTCCTGCTAACAGGACTGCCATGGAAAATTTGAAATATTTTATTCCTGTTTAAAGTTTTTCTGACTTGTGTATAGATGAATCCAGGTGCTAGGTTTGAATCTGCACATTAATGAATAAGACCTTGCTTGACCCATGAAGTTTTCTGCATGGCTTTTTGATAAAAAATACAAAACTTTTTTTCATTTTTGTCCTTAATTTTCCAGGAAAAACTACATGCTTTGACAGAATTCAGAGAGTTGGAAGGCTTTGTCTGAAAACTAAAAGGTCTTGATTTGAAAAATATTCCTGTAGTCCTCCTCCAACATTATAATCTGGATGCCTGCTAGTCCTATCCTGCAGGGCTGGGGCTGCCTGCCACCTTCAGTGCTGTGCCGTGATCTTTCCTCTTTGAAGAGAGTGCTGGGAGTAGGGAATCCCTCAAAGTGATCGGAGTTGTCATTTAAATGGTAAGTCTAGTTGGTAGAGGAGGTCTGCCACATAAAGCAGGTAAGCCACAACTTTACTGAGATGCTACACTAGCACTTCTTAATAACATTTTCAATCAAAATATTCTGGTTTGTAACTTTGGCTTTTTTGGTAAGAAAAGTATATTTGCAGAAGCACATACTTAGACATGCAAAAAAAAAAAATCCAACCAAAAAGCATTTAGCTGAAAGCCGTGTTTCCCATCAAAAATAGATGCAGTGGAAAATTTTCAAGCAGCCCTATATTTAACCTCCTTGGATCAAAATTCAGCTGTTGGACTGAGGGAGGCTCACAGAGGTTTTTTGCTGCTTTTGTTAGGATGTCTGTTTTTTCACTCATGACATCTGTCTGCTTTTCCAGCTATATTCAACCTTGTTATAATTCTTGCTATTCCAGCATTTTACTGTGCTCAAAATGCTAGTTCCCACTGGACTCAACTTGTTGGGATATGTGTAGACTCAAAGTTGCTTTCAAGAGGTGCATCAATCTTACTTTTTTTTAACTTTGACTGGATTTTAATAAGCAAATGTGAGTAACTGTATTCGTTGAACACCAAATATGCACAAAACAATATCACAGTTCTTAGGTTTTTGCCCAAGGTAGCCTTGCTTTGGCATGTTGTCGATACAAATGGTTTTAAGGGCTAATGGGCTAAGTGCTTGAAAAAGAAAACCCATTGAACGACCTAAACAGATAAATCACATCAATCTTGGGAATTCCTGAGTGGAATATAGTTGAAGATATTCTGGGAAAACACTGTATTTGATTTCTTTGCTCATCCGCTCTTCTCTTGGCTCTGACTTTGTGGCTGCTTTTGGATGCAGGATGCTGAGCTAAATGGACCCTTGATCTGAATTGGTATAGCCATCCTTGGGTAAGGAGAAGTACACTGATAAGTGAGTAAATGTGGGCTTTGGCAACCTAGAATTCAGGAAAGTTGATCAGGAATTGAACTTCTCCAAGCAAAGTGTAAGCTAATCACAGAAGATAAAAGCATCAGAGTAGAGAATTTAATCCAAATAGTTTGTGATACTGGAGTCTCAAGCTTTCTGGGGTTTTTTTTGTCTGTTTGCTGTTTTTTTTTTCCTTTTTGGAGCTTCCATTTTTCATTTATTTTTGTAGCAGTAAGAATATGCTATAAGTGTGTCTTAAATACAACTGTGAGTCTTTTTGGGTGTTCTTATGAAATTGGTGGGTAGAACATTAGTGTAAGACTCCTGCAGATTTCACTGGAGTTTGTATTAAGACAATAAGAGAAAAACAAAGTGAATATTGAAATTCAGGGAGGAAAACTGTTAATATGACCTATGTTAGTTTTATTATGTGTTATGTTCTGTCATTAGTTCAGTGTTAGAATGCAGTTTGTAGCCAGAACGTATCAGCAACTGGCAATGAGTGGTGTTTCTTAAGTAAAAGTTGATTGTTACTCTTTATTGCTTGTTTTCCATCTTAACACTCTTACAGAAATATATTTCCAGATATTTTTAACTTTATTTTCATGGCAATTTAATTTAGATTGCTTTATGACTCCTAAGAAATACTATGCTTTTTTAACCTCGGTAGGCATTAATAATCAAATCTGTAAATGAGCATAGGCTTAGTTTTGTAAGACAGCAGCTAATTTTTTTTAAATAAAGTCTTAAGAAGATTTATGATTACCTGAAAGTAGATATATCTAGTTACACTCCTATAGGTTTACTTGGTAGTTTACTTAGGTTTACTTGGTAGTTATATGGACCAAAATAGATGGTGTGTCTTTTATTTATTTTCCTGACAAGTTATAAATTTTTCCTTCAAATTTTGATCAACAGAATTTGATTATAGTACCTTGTCAATAAATGACCAGTAATTTCCCTCTTCCTTGTTATTAGTTTGGAATTATTTTAAATAAATATTTGCCAGAAAAGATAATAGCCAAACAATGTTTGAAAGAAAAGAAATAGTTTGAGTATTGTTGAGAAAGAGATTCATCATTCTAGTACCAAAACAGTGGCAGGAAAGATGATAGAGAGAGGAAAACACAATATTGAAGTATGAGTGAGCTCCTATGTGTGTAATCCAAATACTTTTTGAAGCATAGTGTTACACAGCCAATTAGCTTTACTTCAAGTATAAGGAAGAAATTTTAGTACTTTAGAATTCATGAGTTGGAAAAAGTAGCAAAAAAATTTGCCCACGTTTTCTTAAAAATGCAGTGAAAATATGTAAATTCTTTTAAAATGAGCTTACAAATTTTGTAAAGTGAGAGATTGTAACCCTGTCTCTAAAGCATGTCAAGGATAGTGAGAATAGTGCAACCTCTCTCCTGTTATTTGTAAACCTTAATCTGAATCTTAATGATAGTGTCAAGAAGTGAGAAGCAAGTAGAATTGCCAAATCTGTCCACTCTTTTGAAACTGGAAGAATTGTGGAAAGTAATTGGATGTGAAATAAACATGTTCACAAGTAATTGGACTGAAACTATTAAATTTCTTTAATTTAAATAGTAGGTAGCAACTACTTAAACTTCAAGGAAAAGAGAAGATGGCATCCTGCAAAACTTTCTCATGCAAAATAGTCTATCCTCATGTCAGTGGTCATGATTATTTTTAAGTGTCTGCTTACCTGAGAAAAGGTTTCTCAAATCATGCCTTTAAATGGGAGAGGAAACAACAAACAAAATCCAGCTTGGACTGGGAGTTAACTTTTGAGGGTATAGGGTAGAGAACAGGTAATGAATATCACCATATTTTCAATGTTCAATATTATCAAAACTTTTTCTTACAGACAACCTTTTATTGACAGAAAATTTGTGAAAGAGGCAGTGAAGAAAAATGCTAGGGTAAAATACACATAATGAATTTCATGCCAAAACTCAGAGAGTTAAGGGTTATATCTTCTATGGGTTTAGGAAATGACTAGAATAAATTGAAAAAGTGTTTCTCTGCTTTAAAAAACTAATCTTCCTTGTATATGTCAGTCTCTGGTCTGTTTTATACAGCTGTTTGTGCTCTTTCACTGGTGTTTTTGAAACTGTTTTTACATGAGTCACTAGTTTGGATTGGGATATAAGAAATAGTGTTAGTTTTATGAGTAGTAGAGCTGAATATCATAATTTGCACATTTAAATAAGCTGCTTCATTTCATATTTAAGACAAAATAACTTCAGCATGCTTGGTTTGGTAATTAACAAATGTAGAGTTGATCAAAAATATCTTCCCTACTATGATGCATGGAGATTAGGCTAGACTGTGTTACAGAATAACGTGATAATGATGATTTCCTTAAGAGAGTACAAAAGCAGTCTCTGAGTTTCAACTGATATTTATTGACACACAGCATCAGTTGGGAGCTCCATCAAACTTCCTATTCTTTTCTGTTTACCACCTCCTGCTTTTATTTACAGTCAGCATATCTGTTAATTAGCCTCAGGTAGATCCAGGCTTTCTAAGAAGATCTCTTGTCTTCCTGGTGATGGCCCCATGAGGTGACCACGTACACACAGTCTGTGAGTGAATTAATCTTTAACTCGTTAATTTCAGTGCCTGATTCTGAAACGTTTAACTGCTGGCTTGGTTTCCTATTCAGCAACTTGTATTTGGAGAATTGTGGGCCTTGGCTCTCATTGACTTCAATGTCATGATTGCTCTCAGCATCTTGGGATTACCTTGATGGAAGTCATATTTTCTTGTAGTATTTTGGTCTGCAATGATTGGACTAGAATGCAGATAGCTCACTGGCGACTTCCAGGTAAATGCTCTGTATCACCAAGGTAATGTACTTAGTTTTCATTGCACTTTCCAAGAACAAAATTGCTTCTTCACTTTCTCATCTCTCTCTGCTGCACAATATCTGAATGCAACATTTTGCAAAAAATCTGATGCAACACTGCGATGCCTGGATCTTACAAGAAGGTACTCTGTAGGGAACTGTACTATTTTATAGTCTTACCAGCCTCAGACCTTGTGATGATACAAAGCTGCAGCCACAGCCTGAATGCTAGAGGTGGTGGTTGTAGTGCACTTCTCTCACAGTATGGCTTGTTTATTAGAAAAGGAAAAAAGTTGCAGCTGTATTTGCAGCAATAATTCAGGAGCGTGATTCAGATATCTCCTGCCCAAGTCTACAAGGTATGCTAGAAGTACTCTGAGGGGTGTGAGCTGCTCCCTGCACCTCACTGGGGTACTGGGGTGTTAGAAATATTGTAGTTTCAGTGTTAATGGTTGTGTTTCATCTGAAACCTAAGAAGAGAAAGACTGGGCTACTTATCTCCACAGTCAACTGTAGGTGATGTCTTAAAAGTGATGACCAATTTGCTCACTTTTGCCAGAATGCTGTTTATTCCTTCTCCATTCTCCAGGTGAGACGTAGCCAAACTCTAAAAATCTAAGTATAGGTTACAGGTGCCCTTGAAGTCCTGCGGTAGTATGAGCATTTTTGTAATTTAATGAGAGCTTTACTGATAAAAAAATCACTGGAAAAAAAACCCCAAGAAACTCCCAACAACCCAAAACCCCTGGAGTACATCCAATGCATCCAACCTTTATACTGGAAATATACGTCAAAATAATGTGACTTTCTTTGTGCTGATCTAAAACATTTTATGCTAGCACAACTGCATCCCAATGTCTAATTTTTGTGGATAGGCGAACACGGGTAAAGTAACTTATTTTTAAAGGGATTAGAAACCTTGATTCCTTTAAATGAGATTCCTAAGACATCTAGGTGTCCAGGATACTGTGAAAAGAGACACAAAAACAAAATAGAAGGCTCATGGCTTTGGAGGGTTAGTGGTGCCACAGTGTTGTGACAAAAAAAATCAATGAAAAAGTATCAGAGAAAGTTTCCACCGTCTTTGTAAGTAGCCAGTGCTGACTGATCTGTTAATGTTTCATGGAAAAAGTCGACATTGAGGGGAAAAGGTGGTTGATGTTTCTTCAAAACACATTAACTGCTTCTATGTATTTTGTGGTTGAACGATGTAAGGATAAGAGATGCTGGAAATGTTTTCTAGAATTCAGTGGCTCTTCAGTATTTTATATATATATATATATTTTTTTTTTTATATCTTTGTTAAGGAGGAACTCCATTACTATTAGTATGCTGTCATCTTTCAAATCTCATCAAGGCAGCACCGGATTTTTTTGCACAGATTTCCTTTGACATATAGCCTCAATAAGTATGGAAATTACAATTTATATCTCCCTCCTGTTTTTTTTTTTTCCTTGCAAAGCAGTGCAGAGCCAAAATTCATTGAATGTCAACTTTTTTCCTTAATGTTGAAAGACAGATATGCAAATTTTCCTAACAATATGCATGGTTAAATTTAGCTGTAAATT
The DNA here is from genome assembly GCF_000703405.1 of Apaloderma vittatum. Lineage (NCBI taxonomy): Eukaryota > Metazoa > Chordata > Aves > Trogoniformes > Trogonidae > Apaloderma > Apaloderma vittatum. Next base: position 15,623 of record NW_009733280.1, on the reverse strand, counting down.
CCAGTTAGAGATTTCTGCTTTGTTTATTGTCCAAGTCAATATGTCTGTGGAGAAAACCTCCTGCTGTGCAGGAATACATAGCCAGCTTCTCAGAGAAGTGAAAAGTTTAATTATTGGAGTTTATTTTGGAAAAAGGTAAAGTAATGTAAGCACTGTTTTTTGGTTTGGGGTTTTTTTTTGTGTGTGTGTGGCATTTTGTTGTTTGGTTTTATTTAGTTATGATTTCAGCTAACAGAAAGACAGTGTCCATGGTTTGTTTTGACACTGTTATCAGACAAACCGCTTGATTTTTCTTTAACCTGGTCATCTGTGTAATTGCGGGTATCTGGAAGAAAGTAGAGGTCATGAATAAATTATGCATTTCTTAAACTTGCAAGGTAGATCATGATATAAATGAAATAAAATTCCAGTATGAAGAATATAAACACGTGTTGCTGAGAATATCTTCATTAAAGTGTAGTTTACTCTATGAAGATATTAGTATCAGGTTGCCTGAAAGATACAAATTTACTTTGTTACTTTCTCTTAAGTTACTTTGATTTTTGTGCATGGTAACAGTGAAGTATCTTTACAGAAGGTTTGTTGGTGGAAGGGTAAATTATTGTTGGGAATATATGTTATAAATGATATACAAACATATTCTCATCTTTGTAAGAGAAAGCTCTCCAAAATGTTAATTACTGGAGTGGTTCCAATTTCTTCAATTTTTATAAGTTTATTGCATGGAATATATTTTATTTAGCTATCTGTATAAAAAGACTGCATGCCAAGAAGGTGTTTTTCCTGCTTAGCTAAGGTATATGTAATACTGTAGCAATCTGTTCCTTTTTGTGGTTCAGTGCATATTTCTCCCTTCTAAGCCTGCTCAACTGTAATATGAAGAATATTTTTATGCCAGTTCTACAATGAATGATAGTAACTAGATTTGTTCTAAGCCAATACAATTTTAAAAAAATGTTATGGCTACTATTTAGGTTGCATGACTTTCATCAGATGTGCAGGCATATTCTTTTTTCCTTTGCGTTTGTGTAGGCCTGATCCATGACCTGAGCTTGTAGGTTCTACAGTAATACAAATGGCACATGATAATTGAGTGTGAAGAAAGGCTGGCAGCTCTACAGAGGAAATTTCAGAACTTGTAGGTAGGTTCAGGATAAGCAATTGCCTGTGACTTCCCTTCCCCCATTCTTTCCATTTCTATAATACAGCTGCTCTTCTAATGCTTTTACTGAGTCTCATTAAATGGTCCTATGTGTAGGACATTAAATGTATTATGGTAGAGCAGGAGTTTTGTTCTGAGTCATTGGTGCATCAAGAGTCTCTTCGTAATATTCTTCTGGTTGCCTAATACAGCGAGACAGGCACCAGAGAGGCATGTACATTCATGCCTCATGCTAGTGATCCTTGAGCCCAAATCCTAAGAGATGTGGAGAGGTTATTTTCCTGTAAAACTGAGGGGGAATTTAAGTTCCTAAGTAAGATTTAGGAACCTAATTGTTTTGGAATTCTCCATGAATAAAGCTTAATTGCAGTATAGCCCCTTTATCCTCCACACATCCCTGTGTTCTTCCATATATGTTCCTTGTTGGCTATTTGCTGTTAATTGGCAGTTTGGGTGTTTAATTATGCATCTGTTTTGGGATATGTTTCTTCCTAGTCTTATCCTGTATTTCTTTGGACTGTCTGTTCCTTTTTAGCTTTTTCCACTCTTACACTTTTTGTACCTAATAAAGGCACTAGTGCACTTAATTTCCAGTGACTCGCTTCCCTCTCACATTGGCATATATGAGACATAAGACCTCTGGTATTAATAGAGCTAGTTACCTTGTAAAGATGCTACAAAAGGAACCATTAAGGGTCAAAACTGACAGAGATTTGACTGTTTTGTCCACTCAGTCTGTTTTTTGAAGAATGTATGCCCAGTATGCAAGTTAGCCAAATTCTACTTTGCATGCCAAAAAAAGGTAGGGCCAGGGATGTATGCCATGGGTAGTTAAATAATGCAAAACCGTATGTCATTCTAATGCTTTTGTCAATGAAATGACTCTGCTAGTTGCTCTTCTGAAGCTAGTAACAGTAAATCAGGGCATAAATCAATCTTTCCTCTGGCTGTGTATGATCTGACTTCTCTGTTCTTTAGTTCACTGCACAGGTTATCTGTAACTGAAGTGCACAATGAAAGCATAACACTTCCTTCCCATGCTAGATACTTAACTTCTAGAGTAAAATTTTCCTTAAAGTGTAGCAGAAGTGGAAAGGAATGAAAACAGACATTAACAAGGACTCTAGTCTTAAACTACGCTCTCTAAAATCTACCATCCCTTAATTGCAGTGCGTCTTTTTGCATATGATCACAAAACAAGTTTTCCTTGGGACCACAGTGGTCCTTGGCAAGAGGGATGCCTTGCCCTGCATCCTGGTAGACGAAAGTGACCGGAAGAAAGCAAATAACCCACAGATGTTGGCTTCTGCTGCTGCCCAATGAGCTAGACAAGCGTCAGTAGTAGTAGTGAGGAAATTGCCCTGTCAAGGACTGGTGTCCAGAGCGATAAGTGGTTTTTTGGATGGTGCAGTTAAATGGATGGAAGAAAGAGGGTTGAAAGGGCAGTGAGTAAGGTGAGGATGGAAGGGAGCATGTGCTCTGTGTTGCTGTTGCCTTATTGCAAAATTGTTTCCATTCAGTGTTGTTTGCAAGAATAAAGCTGATTTTTGAAACTAAATTGATGCCTGGACTAATACCAGTGTTTTTCTCAGCTAGTGGTATGTGAACAGTTTTCATACAATCCCAGTTTTGCCACAGTTCTGGCTATGAGTAATAGATTATAAAAAGATGCTAAAATAGTAAAAAAAAAAAAAGGTTTAGGAGTAGAATAAAGTTTACAGTAGTGATTTAAGTGCTTAAATATCACTGGTTGCTTTTTGCTTGTGAAAATTGTTTTCTTTCTGTATATTCAATAAAGGAACATTAATTAATGAAATTAATGTGATTGACTTTCTTGTAGCTCAGAGATTCATGCTGCTTGGCTAATCAATGGCTATGAGTGCTGCAAATGCAAGTAGTTAGAAACACTTCGTTTTATTCATGCTGGTTTTTATCACAGGGTAGCATTGCTTCTGCTGAGGAGCACCCCAGGTGGACCATGGCCCTTGCACCCCACCTCAGTGAGGGGTGCTTTCAAAGGGCCTTATCGGTTGCCACGTCAGTGCAAAGGCTAAAAGCATTCCATAAATAACCTTAGAGGATCAGAGAGCAACTGAACTGAAGGTGATGAGAATATGTTAAACTAGGTTAGGAGCAGGTGCAACGTTGGTCATCCTTGAACGCCTGTGGCTTCTTCCAATTGTCTCTTCAGCTGTGGAGTTGTTGCCTAATGCCATATGCTAGGTCTATGTATTTATGAACCTTGTATTTAAAAGCTATGTAGCTACTCTCAAACCAGTACTGTTAATTTTCTACCTAACAATGTTGAGTAAAATGAAAGATATTTGTTCTTAGTCATCTTGTTTCATGATCATCTGGGTACTCTATAGAATCCCTTCTTAGAATCATCTAAATTTTTCTGAATTATGAATGCAACCACCCAAAAGGTCTATAGGTAATAGATTTTAACTTATTTTCGATCTAATCTAAAAATCACAGGACATTTTTACATAGGACTGTTGGTGTCTCCCATGCAATGGATTTTTTGTGGTTTTAAAGCAGTGTAATCAAACATTTTTTAGATGGGAATGCAGAAAATAAATGGCTTGTCAACTGATCTGATACTTTCACCTACTCCATACGTGTTAATACAGTATCATATTAATACCGTATTAATCAGTGCTTGTGAGAGATTATGCTGGTGGAAAACATGATCATGGGATTTGACCTCCTTCGAAATAAGGGCTTTTCCAGGTCATGAAAGGCTGCATATTCAGCTCATGACTAGTGTAGAACTCTTTTTCTATCATAACTCAAATACTGACACCTGGTTTGCACTTAAAAGTGTTATCAAGGAGGCCTGTCAGGGAGGGATATGAATTTTTTGCTGACATAGCTATGCTAGCAAAAATCCTAGTGCAGAAATTGCATAAGAAGTTCTTTTAGCTGTTCATTTTACTGCTCTTGAGGGGCAGGTATAAGTTGCCTGGGAAGAGGGGTCTTGTTAGTATAATTTCTATATTAACCTTTCTAGTGTAAATCAACTGTAGGTCTCGTTCTGTAGGGACTGCTATGCAAGTTTATCACTGCACACAGAGATGCTATATCGTAGCCTATGCTTACATTCCTTTGAAGAATGACCTCTAGAGCAACGGTAAGAGTAGTATGTGATCTCTGTCTCCTGGTCATCTTCTCTCAGTAGGGTTGTCTTACAGCTGCAGGTTGCATGAATAATACCTGGCAATGCATAAACTTGCACGTTTAGCACCTGTCCTGTTCGTGGTTTTTCTGGTCTTGAAGACAGTTTGGGGGCCACACTTAGGAGACAGTATAGGTGTAACTGTTGTTTTACTGAACTATTTGCAGGAAGAAAAGAGGCTGGATGCAGATACAATGAACAGGAAGGAAGGAAACTCCCTAGGAGTGGAGCTTGTGATGTGCAGTATACAAACTAAAGGACAAGAAATACAAAGTCAAAAATTTCCTCGGGTCGGTCAGTTCCAATAAAAAATAAACATGTGGAAGCACTTGATGGATCAGGATTGTCCTTTGCTGATCCTACATGCAGTGTCATAAATCACAAGCAGTTCTAAAGAAATTGGTAGTGGGAGAGGAGAGTAGTAGTATTGTGAGAGAACTCAGATTATGACTTGAAACCTTCCCTTGTCTCTTATGCAGTTCCTATATGCCTCTATTTATCTTTAATTTAGATGTTCTACCCTAGTAGAAACTGATGACTTAAAGAGTGGGCTCTTGGTGTTTATCTGCAAGAAGGGCTCCTTTTCTCTTATGCAGAGAGAGACCCTAACTAAACATTACAGCTAGCCTTAAGCATATGCATAGTTTTTATTCGTTCAAGTTATTTCATAACATCAAAAATGAAGACTGGACCAGATATCAGAATGCAGTATTTGCACTAGCAGAAATAATTTCACATCACACTCTGCAGGAATTTGGACTTGTTCTATTTTTGGGCTTGAAACAGGAATAGCTTGAATGAGCTAGGTGATGTTTTATTTGAGACAAAGTTTTCCTTTTTCCTCAAAGGTTTTTTTCAAGAGATGCAGAAAGCCCGTTTCAAATAATACTGCTAGAGCCAAAACTGCATATGTAAGCTCTGTGTTCTTGCGCTGAGGTTGACTAATCAGCCAAGGTTAATAGAAATTGGTATTTTCACTTCAAGATCTAGAGACTTACTTTGGAAATGTATGAATTTGTAGGTCTGAAGTCTCCCTGACAGATGAATCTAGTCTTGAGGATGGTTAAATAGAGATATAACTGTGGCATTGGATGCGATCATAATCATAAAAGGGAGATATTTTGAGATACAGAAATTGCAAATTCAATCCCTGCTGTTACCAGTCCAGCCACAGGGGCCATTTAACAAAAGATCCCCGAGTTAATGATTGCTGTTCTATGACAGGGATATTGGACTTATTATACACTGAACACAAAGGTCTCTGATCCGTATTCGTGCCTTGTTTCCTGCTTGGGATTCAGCACCACATGGTGGTAACTGTCTGCTTCATGCAGGAAAGCGTTCTACTGTGATATCAGTGAGCAGTGGTATCAGAAGAACATCCATTTTCCATGAATTTAAACTATTACTGCAGTTAGGTGCAATTATTGAGAATCCCTGTAGAGTTGTACAAAAAATGTTGTCTCTGTCCAAAGATGTTGATTCTGGAATGTAGCAGTGCCAGTCTATGACATTCTTAGTTTGGGGTCTCAGCGACTGCTATAAATTTTACCCTAGAAAATGGTTAGTGGGTCTATAAGGTATAGTGCTGTATTTCAAGCTCTATTTTAAGTACCAGTGGTTTTGTCAAACTAATATATATAATTTAAATCAAACTTACATGGTGAAAATATGTTGAAGATGAACCAATGGAAGAAGACGACTTCGTAACAAAGAATATTGACTTTGCATATTAACTTCCTTAACTTAATGCTGTCTCTTGTGTATCGGAAAATTGTTCAAGTGAGAATAGCTTTTGAACTACTTACAGGCTAAGAGGTAGTGATTGTAGTCACCAAAACTTTGAATAGCTGTGGCTGTTGATTGCACAGATTAAATGTGAGTGCAGTTTTCAATATGGCTGATTTTCAAAAACCTGATTTTCTGTCCTTCCTTTTGACTTTCATGGCTAATGACACTGACTTCTAATGAATGTTAAATTCTGAGAGTAGGAAATTAAATTCCTTGCCCTCCGTCTTGTAGTAGAGACATGAGTGCAGAAACATGCTGTACTCATCCTTATTTTAAGTTGTTCAAGACTGAAGCTGTATTAGTCAAATATAAGATTTCATTAGTGGCAATTCCCTAACAGTGGCACACGCTCTGTTTAAACAGCTGATTGGTTATAGATGTTTGTAGTATTCATAGCACTAGTTTTTCATGCACTCCATCCTTTATATTTTTTCTCCTCATATCTAAACTGTCTGCCCATCTCTTTGCATCCACTGTGATTTCTCAGTGAATGCTGGTTCCCAAGTTCTTTCTCTATTCTCCTTCTTTTTCCTTTTTTTTTTTTTTCCTCCGGGGCCTAATTATGAAACAGCTTCAAATAAATACAATTTTTTAACAAAAAACATTCTGCTTCCTGTGAACAATGGGCTGAATTTTTCTCTTTATTCTTGGGGAGTTCTCATTCAGTTGGAGTGCTTTGCAGTTGGCTAGGCCTGAGATTTCTGGGAGCTGTAATTGTGTCTCATTAATTCTTACAGTAATGTAGGGTAACTATAAGGAGCATGCAATTAGTGGTCTGGTCAATGAATAGAGCAGTTAATCAGCAGACAAAGGATGTGGCTCAGGACCTATTAGGCTGAAAGGAAGTGTTACTATTGTCACAGGCAGTAGGAATGCATGCAGACATGCCTTAAAGTTGAACTGTTTAAGGGAACCGTGTATGTCTTTTTGCTAAACCAGTTTTCCTACCTATTCCACTGCTTGAGAGAGATTCATTTAAGGTTGCCTGTTAGAAGTCAGAGACCATACTGGAGGTTTTGACAGATTGAACAGACTGCTCAGTGTATTCTCTCACCTTAACAGTGGCAGCCCCAGGGTTTATCAAAAATGAAAAGTGGCCAAAGAGATGTAAAGCATCCTTAGCTGTTCCTTCTCTGTCAGAAAAATGGTCGGTGAATGGAGGAGACCGATAAAGTAAATAAGCCATTGTGTAGATTGTAGCTCAGTCATACTTGACGTGTTTGTCTTCATAATGAACCTTGTTTGTTCTGAATGGCTGTGCTTTCAGTGCATGTAAATGTATGCAAATACTCATAACAGTTTAAAAATGGTTGCTCTTACGGTAACAACCTTTCCTACTTTTATGAAGCCCTATCTTTTACTATATCTAGGGTTTAAAGTGCAAAAATTACTCCAACTCTAGACAGTGCCTTCTTTTCGTTGTTGTTGTTTTGCTCCAGGTCAGAAATTCCAGTTGTTTCTGCCTTTGAAAAAAAATATGAACCCCATGAATCCTGTGACATATGACATATGATGATTATAAAGAAAAAGGCTTTACCAATAACTTATTTCTAGTAAGCTTTACTTCAAATAGAAAGTAATTTCTTCTCTTAAGTAACACAGACACTTGGCATAAAAAAAGCAGTAATGAAAATAACTTTTTTTTATTTTTGGGGAAAAAAGGGGAATTGAACTTAATTATTTACTTATATCCAGAGCCTACGTTTTTTTTTCTCGAAACTGAAAGTAATTTTTTACTGTCTTCTTTTTATTAACAGGTCTGTAGCTTTATCTCTTCTCATGGTATTCACATCAGAAGCAAGTAACGTTAGAAGACTAAAGTCTCTCAGGCTTTATATTAAGGATTCAATTATTCTATATAATTAGCCCTGATTTCTTAAATGTTTGAAACAACTTCTACTCTTAGGTATGGAACAGCATACTGGAGTGATCAGAACCACAAATGACTTGTACCTTTACTCAGAAAATGCTTGTTTTCAAATAATAAAGAAGATTAAGCCTGAGTCTCTCTCTCTTCGCCCCCCCTTTTCTGTTAGGATTTTGTTCCCACAAGAAACATCAGTTTTGCCCACAATATTTCTTGTATTTCTATTCCTTTGAAATACAAAGAGGCAATGGATTATGGTATAAATTAGGTAGATTTAGTGAAATTTATGAGTTGTAACTTGTGCTTTGAATATAAAATGAGAGTGAGGTGTAAGGTATTTTGCTGATGCCATCATTATCACCTGTCTGTTTTTTCATTCTTATGTGTCTGTTTTTGAAACACTTATGGCCTGTGGAATCTCAGGAATAATATTTTTGGTGTGTCATACATAGCAAATCTGTCCAAAGTTGTCTTTTGAGGAAGCAGGGCAGACTTACCCCGCAAAATGAGAAAATGGTACTGCTTTCACACCCGGAAGCTGGCTCTTACCTTGTATATATGCTTCTTTTCCATTTAATCAGAAAGTGATTTCTCATCTGGTGTTAGACAGCATCAAAGTTGCTACACAGTATCCCCGATAAGCATAACAGGTTTAACAGAAATTACCGTTTTTTTCCCAAGTAAAATTTTTCCTGTTGAAACACAGGCTTAGTCATGGGAGACTATTGATCTAGAAGGGGTCTTAAATAATTCTAAAGTCACTGAAATATTAGATGGGAGATAGCAGATTAGTTGTGGTCTTCCATAAGAGCACAATGTTATGACTGGAATGAGTGTTATAATGGAAACGATAAACACTCCTTAATACATAAAGATTGATTAAATGCCTTTAACCTTCTTTTAAATTAACAGAATATCCATCTCTATCTCTTTACATAGACACACATATATTTTTACTTAGAAAAAGAACTAGTGGTATTTGATGGGCAGTGTGGGGTGAAGTAGGTTTAATAACTTACTGCTTTTTAGAGAACTTCTCTTGTTCTTTTTCGTAGTATAGTATGACACTTCCTGCTGTTCCTGGTGCACAAGTCTCAACTCTGCAAGAATCTCAGAGCAAAAAAGTTGATAGCTGCTAACTGAAAACGTAGTATCACCATGTTTTAAAGTGCATTAGCTTTAAATAAGTCCTGCATGTGCCCTCTTTATTCTGGTATAAGATGACACTGACTGTCATGACATAAACACATGGATATTGCTCTCTAATTTAAACTGATTGTGCTTCTTTATCTGTTGTCAGAACAGAGAGAAAGTATTGCTCTCTGGCCACTTGTCCCACTGTTTTAGACAGTTTTAACTGCATTCTAACCCTGGAGACACCTAAGCTCTGTGATCAACTTTATGGTTCTGTGGTGTCTGGCATGCCCTTGGAGCTGAGGTCCAAACCAGCTCTGTTTTGGCAAAACTTGTTGCTCTGCTTCTTCAGCTTGGCTGGAATCCAGGAAGCGGATGTTCTGGGATCAGAATTACCTGAGATGGCCAATCTGGTAAATGTTCCTAGAGCACACAGTATCTGTGGGCAGCTTCATCTCCTCCTAAAATGCAGTGACAGGTGCTAACGTTGGGAGAGAGATGGTGTAGCTCCCTTTTATATAACATTATAGTGGCTAGATAGTCATCGAAGAAATGTCTAAGTGGGCTTGCATCCGTGTTGCATATTGCCTTGCAGACTACTCTAGCTTCTAGAGCAGAGTCTGAGCTAGCAAAAGAAAATAGTTCTAGTCCTGTAATGGCTTTGCATATGAAATGTTTTTTCTGGAATCTGACCCAGAATCAGTTCAGTGACCCAGAATAGAATACGGAGTATTGGTGTATGGCATGCTCCGTGCAATTTGTCACAGCAAATAAGCTTCTGTATAGGCTACTTGCTGCAACTGTTGTATAGCATTTTCTATATACAGTTTCTTTAGCAAGCCTGCCTGACTGTTACAAGAGCAGGAATTAAAATGGCTAGGAGCAAGAAAAGGTAGTCTTTCTGATGGCCATGCTGACAGAACATTTCTTGTCACTGTTGCTTCTCATTTCACTGTAGTTTATATCAAATTAGGAAATAACCCCCTTCCCTTCCTGACCTGTGGTTCCAGTTGTGTTTGAATTGTGATGATTTAGGGTATCTGTATGACTTAGAAATGATAGTTGACATTGTAACATTGTTACTATATTGCAAAATATTTGCATATGTGCTTTAGCTCTTGAATACTTGCTGGAGGGATAATGGACGCTGTACTTAGTGAATGTGTTTTGACTTGCATATGAGAAGGACTGATGGCACTGGGAAGATTTGTTTTCTTGCAAACACTTAGAAAATGCAGTGCAGGGAATGTCCACATTGGCAGTAGCATTATGACAGATATTAATTCACAGACAGAGAGGAAAGAAACTTTTTTTTTTTTTAAAAAAAGAAATATTTAACCAAAGAACCAGAGTGGGGTAGTGTAGAGGAAGTGGTTTGACTACAAAGGTGCCCCATGGCCTAAAGACAAATCCTGAAATGTGTGAGAAGGATTTTGGACAGTATGAGCTTCTCACAGGGGTGAAGTCCATAGTGATCGGAATTCGTTCAGAGTTGACACCCCACAGGTTGAGTCCCCTCACTGTTGGCTGCTATACCTGCATCAACTTCAAGTTTCATGTGATTCCCCTGAGTTGAGCAAAACTTTCTTGCTATCCACATTTATGTCTTACTATCACAAAGTAAGAACAGTCATACAGGATCAGACTAAACATCTGTCTAGCCGAGTATCCTGTTTCTGACAGCAGCCTGGGGGAGCATATAAGAAAATGTCAAGCGTGTAATGATCCTTTCTTGGTATACTCTCCTACCTTCTACTGAATCATGGCTTTGAGACTTCCTGAGCCAGAGATAATACTAACATTTTTCATCCCTCCTCTCAATTCCATTAGTGGTTCAAGCCTTGGAGAATTACTTTCTATTTTGTTTAAAACCATTTTCTTACTTTCTTATATGCAGCATCTTATGCAAGTGTTCTTTCTTGCGCTGAACTGTAAAGCTCATACAGCTTTTCCCCTGTTAAATTTCTCTTAGGGATTCTCTTCTTCCTTGACACCTACCAGGATAAGCTAGTTGCTAATTTATTTCTGTTTACTCTGTTAGTTAGCCATTTACTCATTAATGTGAAGGGAAGGGCGTGGGAGTCCCTAGGGAAGCTGCTGGCTGTACAGGCTTGGACAGGGTGGCTTCATTTTAGCTGCTGTGCTAGAGAACAGGGAGGAGTAAGGTGCTCAGTCCAAGACAAAATAATTGGAAACTAACAGTTCCCGGAGCCTTTAAACTCCAGAAACCCAGTATTTCTGTGAAAGACAAACTTGTTGTGCAAACCAGGTCCCAGTATGACAGGAAGCAGGCCAATTGCCACTTGCACTGGTTTTGAATGATGTGGATAATCAAAGAGTAAAATCATATATTTGGCTCCTGGTACCCAGCAAGTTGTGGCTGGTTCTCTTCTAAATCAAACCTTGTCTGAAAAGGATAAATGGTGCTGCACTGCTTCCCTCCCCCTTCTTTGCAGCAGGAAGTAAATGCCTCTGTGGAAGAACTGTGGTGTGAGCAAACACAACATTCAGCCAGGAAATGTTTATGCGGGAGCATGTGAAAGACTGAAGGAAAATGTAGATCTAAAAAATCCCATGCCTAACAACTACTTCCCCCTCCCCACCAAATGTAAAGGAGTTTAAAATTAAAATTGTTTGTTAGATTTGATCTTTCCAGCTTCAGCAATGCCACTTCTCTTGGAGAGGTCCATAGACCAGTGTTGATATCGGCAGGAAGAGTGGATCCATATCCTTTGTAGCTGTAGATATGTCTCTAGGCTCCTACATTTGAAAAAGTTGCCTATACTACTAAAATGTTACAATTGTAACAATTTTGACTACTGAAATTCTTAATGTTAGACAGGAAGGAATAAGAAGCGAGGAGGTAATCTTCAAAAACTTTGCACATAGGAAAGAAGTAAGAAATCTTACTGAGACCTTCTATGTCACACAGTTCCCTTCTCCAGTTATGACAAAGAGTTTATACTTTTTTTCTATTGCTGCTTTTACATGCTGATAGGTTTAAGTGAAGTGATGAAGCTACTGGAACACAAGATGCAGTCTGTGTGCCTGCTAATCTCATGCTGACCCCTACTTTGTAGTCTCTGCAGGAAGGTTCTTTTCTGCTTCAACATCTTGTCGGCTACTTTGAATGCTCTTAATCCTACTCATATTTTGTGGTATAGGGCAGGCCAAAAATATGTCCTTGTAATTCAGTCCAGGCAAATTAGAAGATATACAGGCCCATGGTGAAAGGGTTTGCCTTCTAGGCAAACTCATGATTTTAGTGCTCAAACATTTCACTGTCTTGTGCTTCCTCTGTGTCATGGCAAAGTGGGCTGAAATCATCTGCTTTTCCCTCTTCCCCTTCACTTCCAGCTCTCAGTTTTTGAGGCCATACAGCTCTCCTTATGCACCTTTATTTTGCAGATCAATTCCTCTCCTCCATTGTTCCCCTCAACTTTAGAATCCTGTTCTGGTTGTCACACTGGCTCCCCGTTGCCAGCCATCTCTCAAAGTCATGCATTGCTGTTCTTGTTATTTACGAACAAATAAAAGAATCTAGTCAGCAACCTGGCTATAATAATTGAAGAAAGGTCGTTCTATCATAAGTAAGTTATTCCCTTCTTTCGCATTCTGCTGCTAAACTCTTTCTTGTTGAGATCAATTTTCAATGGATTCGTCATTGGTTTTTAACATTTTCTGGATCCTTAGTACTTCTGAGTACAACAGGTTGATGGCCACTTGTTAGAGGCCTACCAGCAGACGTGCCAACTACTACAAGAATGCACCAAACAGATGGTTCTTGTTTTGGAGAATTTTCCTTCTGACGTAAGACAAACCAAGATATACAGAGAGAAAGTGCAGTGAAACTCTTTTCAGTAGTACAGCTTATGGAAGCTGAGCATATCATGGACATTATTGTTACTGAGGTTTTTGAAAGCCTCCAGTGAAAGGAGAGAATGAAAGTAGACATGAAGAATAATGAAGTTGCCGTATAATTATATTATGGAGCCTCTGAGAACATTGCAGAAGGCACCAAGAGTTACTTAAAACCAAAACCAAGTAGGCTTGGGAAGTGTCATGGATGAATGAGAGGCTAAATCAGTGTCTCGATATACAAAATAGATATGAGGGTCTGACGACTGGGCTACATATACAAGTAAAGATTAAGATAAGTATCTTACATTTTATATAGTAGAGAGGGCTGTATGACAAGTGATACCTAGATTAAAATGAAGGAAGGGCATAGGTTCAGTGAGCCATGGACATGGCATAGGTCCAGTGAGTCTCTCAGGCTAGGTTCAGCACTTTTAGTCGTTGCTTTTCTGGGCTGCTGGTTTGAAGAGGTGGGGCTGTGTCTTGTAGACATCCAGATTCTGAATCCACTCCTCCACTCCTGTTTTATCTTCATAAGATGGAGTGGCTGTTGAAATATGACTTTGTGTGGGTGCTAATCATCACCTGATTCACTATGAAACTGTATTTCTAGCCTTTCAGTAGCCCTACTGTTGTGTGAAAGGTATGCAGGTGAGCAACTCTATCCCATCCCTGCCATATTGCCAAGACTGCACAATTTGTATCCAGCCACAAATTAGCTGTGGCTTTGTACAGTGTAGTGTTGTTGGTGCTGCTAAAGTTTTGGTTGAAGTCCACATTGTGGAATTGTACAATGATGTTCATGTACTGTGATCCTGTGTGCCTCCTCTTCCTCACCTTTCTGCATGAGACTTCCCCTGCCTCTGTCATGCATTGCATGGACTTAATGGCAAGAATCGTATGTGTTGAATTAGAATGGTGATGAAAGACTGGGTAATTCACCTACTTCACCGTCCTTTCACTTCCATTATTATGAATTTCAAATCGTATTTATTCACTTAGATTATATCTATGTTGTAGTAACTGTTCAGTTTGCCATAGGGCTTATTTGCTATATTTTTAAAACTTAATGCCTGCTGTCTTATTCATTGTTTTATAGCTGTGTAAAGAGCTCTGGAAGCAGTTACAGATTGGTATTTAGCAGTTCATGGTATATTTTATTAAGAGCTTGTAAATTAATATAGTAGTTCTGAGAGTTTCCGGATATACCTGCCTGAAAAAATAGCAGTAATAGCTTGATATGATATTTGTATGTTTGCTTTTAGTTTGCAGAATGTCTCTGAGAGACAAGCTTTCTGCTAGCCAATTTATTTTTTAGATAACAAGGACTGTCTAGAAGTACATTCAGAAGGAAAACACAGTAATTAATTTGTCACTGAAACCTGAGGGGTCCTCTTCCTCATGTAGGTGATAATGAAGGTTTTGCATGTAATTAGCAGGAATAATTAGCACATTTCTGGTAACAAATAGACTGAGTGATTCTCTGCAAATAAATTAATTGTTGTGCTAACACAGGCAATTGTCTCTTTATTGTCTGCCAATGCCCCTTGTTTGCACTAAAGCCTATTTCAGACCTTCACAGCTTTACACAAATAGGAAAGAGAATCTATAAAATTGTACCTCATCCATCTGCTTCTGAGAAACTTCAAGACCACCAAGGGACTTGTTTGTCAAGACTTGTTAAACAATTTGTAATCTTGAACGTGTGTTTCACTATATTAACAAACGAAACGAATTGTTCAAATCAACTTAGTGGGTAAGCCAGAAAAACCACACGAATCAATCAAATGCTGACTCTCAGCATCTAGGAAAACAAATGTCTCTGAAAAATAATATAGCAGTAAATTTATATCAAAGCTGAACAAATCTCAAAATTCCAAATATAATCACACAACCAAGCGAACTGTTTTTATCTGGTAGATGTTCCTCATAATGTGAAATCCCACTGTGATGTGTGTGCCCTTTTCTTCACTGCTGTAAAAAGCTATCGCATATCCTCTGAGTAGCCTTAGTTTAGACAAGGCTTAGTCACCCCATATTCTATCTTAATTTGCTATTTTTTTGAGGGCAGTGTTACTGTATTTTTCCAAAATAACAATTCATAATTTCATTTCCAAATGAGTATTTATGTTGATGTGTATCTTGATTTTTATTTTTTCATTATTTCCTCACTTTTCACTAGTAGCCATGGCACTATGCAGTGCTTTTATGAACCAGTGTTAGGATAATAATAACAATCTAGAAATTAAAGTAAATCTCAGAGTATAATGCCAGCAATTTTTGGAATGGATGTCTAAAACTTCATCAGAAGAACGAGTGCTGCATTTTTTAGTGAGAAATGTTGTTTAGTAGAGATGGTTTCCTGAAAAAAAAAACCAAAAAACAAAACCCGGTTTCCTAAACTCAGTCTTCTGAGCATGAAGTGCTTCAGTGAAAATTTAACTGTTGGACTTGCACATCCCCTTTCCTTTCTTATTGGAGAAATGCTACTCATTGTACCACGTCCATGTTCTTCTTATAGCTACTTATATTATAGTTTCTTATATTATATCATAGTTAGTTTATATATTATGCTTATAGTTTATATATTATACTATATATTACATAGTATATACAGTATGTATTATATATTA